>NW_028180860.1:0-27802 GCF_964211825.1 Aythya ferina
AAACCCAACGGAGACCCCAAAACACTTCAAATACACCCCAAAAAAGAACAGAATCACGCCAAAAAATAGAAGAAAACCCCAAATACCATAGATCCACCCCAAAGACACCCTAAACCTACCTGATGTTCTCCTAATCCCAAAGCACACTCCAAACCACCATAAAACACATTAGGAATTCAACGAAACGCAACGGAAACCCCAAAACACTTCAAAATCACCCGAAGAAAGGAGAGGATCACTCCCCCAAAAAGAAGAAAACCCCAAATACCATGAATCCACGCGAAAACTCCCCCTAAACCTACCTGAAGTTCTCCAAAAACCACAATTTACACTTTTCCAACACGATGACCAACGAGAACCCAACAGAACCCAACAGAGACCCCAAAAAAACGTCAAAAACACCTCAAACAAGAACGGCATCACCCCCAAAACTGGAAGAAAATCCGCCAAAACCATAGATCCACCCCAAAATCACCCTAAACCTACCTGATGTTCTCCAAAACCCACAATCCACACCTATTTAACATAATGACAAACAAGAACCCAACAAAACCTAATGGAGACACCAAAACACGTCAAAAACACCCCAAACAAGAACGGCATCACCACCAAAACTGGAAGAAAACCCCCAAAACCATAGATCCACCCCAAAGACACCCTAAACCTACCTGATCTTCTCCAAAAAACACAATTTACCCTTTTCCAACACGATGACCAACGAGAACCCAACAGAACCCAACAGAGACCCCAAAAAACGTCAAAAACACCCCAAACAAGAACGGCATCACCACCAAAACTGGAAGAAAATCCCCCAAAACCATAGATCCACCCCAAAACCACCCTAAAACTACCTGATGTTCTCCAAAACCCACAATCCACTCCTATTTAACATAATGACAAACAAGAACCCAACAAAACCTAATGGAGACCCCAAAACACGTAAAAAACACCCCAAAAAATATCGGCATCACCCCCAAAACTGGAAGAAAATACGCCAAAACCATAGATCCACCCCAAAACCACCCTAAACCTACCTGATGTTCTCCAAAACCCACAATTTACCCTTTTCCACCATGATAACCAACGAGAACCCAACAGAACCCAACAGAGACCCCAAAAACGTCAAAAACACCCCAAACAAGAACGGCATCACCCCCAAAACTGGAAGAAAATCCCCCAAAACCATAGATCCACCCCAAAACCACCCTAAACCTACCTGATGTTCTCCAAAACCCACAATTTACCCTTTTCCACCATGATAACCAACGAGAACCCAACAAAATCCAACGGAGACCCGAAAAAACGTCAAAAACACCCCAAACAAGAACGACATCACCACCAAAACTGGAAGAAAATCCCCCAAAACCATAGATCCACCCCAAAACCACCCTAAACCTACCTGATGTTCTCCAAAACCCACAATTTACCCTTTTCCACCATGATGACCAACGAGAACCAAACAAAACCCAACGGAGACCCCAAAACACTTCAAATACACCCCAAAAAAGAACAGGACCACGCCAAAAAATAGAAAAAAAACCCAAATACCATAGATCCACCCCAAAGACACCCTAAACCTACCTGATGTTCTCCTAATCCCAAAGCACACTCCAAACCACCATAAAACAAATTAGGAATTCAACGAAACGCAACGGAAACCCCAAAACACTTCAAAATCACCCGAAGAAAGGAGAGGATCACTCCCCCAAAAAGAAGAAAACCCCAAATACCATGAATCCACGCGAAAACTCCCCCTAAACCTACCTGAAGTTCTCCAAAACCCACAATTTACCCTTTTACAACACGATGACCAACGAGAACCCAACAGAACCCAACAGAGATCCCAAAAAACGTCAAAAACACCCCAAACAAGAACGGCATCACCACCAAAACTGGAAGAAAATCCCCCAAAACCATAGATCCACCCCAAAGACACCCTAAACCTACCTGATCTTCTCCAAAACCCACAATTTACCCTTTTCCAACACGATGACCAACGAGAACCCAACAGAACCCAACAGAGACCCCAAAAAACGTCAAAAACACCCCAAACAAGAACGGCATCACCCCCAAAACTGGAAGAAAATACGCCAAAACCATAGATCCACCCCAAAACCACCCTAAAACTACCTGATGTTCTCCAAAAAACACAATCCACACCTATTTAACATAATGACAAACAAGAACCCAACAAAACCTAATGGAGACACCAAAACACGTCAAAAACACCCCAAACAAGAACGGCATCACCACCAAAACTGGAAGAAAATCCCCCAAAACCATAGATCCACCCCAAAACCACCCTAAACCTACCTGATGTTCTCCAAAACCCACAATCCACTCCTATTTAACATAATGACAAACAAGAACCCAACAAAACCTAATGGAGACCCCAAAATACGTAAAAAACACCCCAAAAAATATCGGCATCACCCCCAAAACTGGAAGAAAATACGCCAAAACCATAGATCCACCCCAAAACCACCCTAAACCTACCTGATGTTCTCCAAAACCCACAATTTACCCCTTTTCCACCATGATAACCAACGAGAACCCAACAAAATCCAACGGAGACCCCAAAAAACGTCAAAAACACCCCAAACAAGAACGGCATCACCACCAAAACTGGAAGAAAATCCCCCAAAACCATAGATCCACCCCAAAACCACCCTAAACCTACCTGATCTTCTCCAAAAACCACAATTTACCCTTTTCCAACACGATGACCAACGAGAACCCAACAGAACCCAACAGAGACCCCAAAAACGTCAAAAACACCCCAAACAAGAACGGCATCACCACCAAAACTGGAAGAAAATCCCCCAAAACCATAGATCCACCCCAAAACCACCCTAAACCTACCTGATGTTCTCCAAAACCCACAATTTACCCTTTTCCACCATGATGACCAACGAGAACCAAACAAAACCCAACGGAGACCCCAAAACACTTCAAATACACCCCAAAAAAGAACAGAATCACGCCAAAAAATAGAAGAAAACCCCAAATACCATAGATCCACCCCAAACACACCCTAAACCTACCTGATGTTCTCCTAATCCCAAAGCACACTCCAAACCACCATAAAACACATTAGGAATTCAACGAAACGCAACGGAAACCCCAAAACACTTCAAAATCACCCGAAGAAAGGAGAGGATCACTCCCCCAAAAAGAAGAAAACCCCAAATACCATGAATCCACGCGAAAACTCCCCCTAAACCTACCTGAAGTTCTCCAAAAACCACAATTTACACTTTTCCAACACGATGACCAACGAGAACCCAACAGAACCCAACAGAGACCCCAAAAAACGTCAAAAACACCTCAAACAAGAACGGCATCACCCCCAAAACTGGAAGAAAATCCCCCAAAACCATAGATCCACCCCAAAACCACCCTAAACCTACCTGATGTTCTCCAAAACCCACAATCCACACCTATTTAACATAATGACAAACAAGAACCCAACAAAACCTAATGGAGACACCAAAACACGTCAAAAACACCCCAAACAAGAACGGCATCACCACCAAAACTGGAAGAAAACCCCCAAAACCATAGATCCACCCCAAAGACACCCTAAACCTACCTGATCTTCTCCAAAAAACACAATTTACCCTTTTCCAACACGATGACCAACGAGAACCCAACAGAACCCAACAGAGACCCCAAAAAACGTCAAAAACACCCCAAACAAGAACGGCATCACCACCAAAACTGGAAGAAAATCCCCCAAAACCATAGATCCACCCCAAAACCACCCTAAAACTACCTGATGTTCTCCAAAACCCACAATCCACTCCTATTTAACATAATGACAAACAAGAACCCAACAAAACCTAATGGAGACCCCAAAACACGTAAAAAAACACCCCAAAAAATATCGGCATCACCCCCAAAACTGGAAGAAAATACGCCAAAACCATAGATCCACCCCAAAACCACCCTAAACCTACCTGATGTTCTCCAAAACCCACAATTTACCCTTTTCCACCATGATAACCAACGAGAACCTAACAAAATCCAAGCGAGACCCCAAAAAACGTCAAAAACACCCAAACAAGAACGGCATCACCCCCAAAACTGGAAGAAAATCCCCCAAAACCATAGATCCACCCCAAAACCACCCTAAACCTACCTGATGTTCTCCAAAACCCACAATTTACCCTTTTCCACCATGATAACCAACGAGAACCCAACAAAATCCAACGGAGACCCGAAAAAACGTCAAAAACACCCCAAACAAGAACGGCATCACCCCCAAAACTGGAAGAAAATCCCCCAAAACCATAGATCCACCCCAAAACCACCCTAAACCTACCTGATGTTCTCCAAAACCCACAATTTACCCTTTTCCACCATGATGACCAACGAGAACCAAACAAAACCCAACGGAGACCCCAAAACACTTCAAATACACCCCAAAAAAGAACAGGACCACGCCAAAAAATAGAAAAAAAACCCAAATACCATAGATCCACCCCAAAGACACCCTAAACCTACCTGATGTTCTCCTAATCCCAAAGCACACTCCAAACCACCATAAAACACATTAGGAATTCAACGAAACGAAACGGAAACCCCAAAACACTTCAAAATCACCCAAAGAAAGGAGAGGATCACTCCCCCAAAAAGAAGAAAACCCCAAATACCATGAATCCACGCGAAAACTCCCCCTAAACCTACCTGAAGTTCTCCAAAACCCACAATTTACCCTTTTACAACACGATGACCAACGAGAACCCAACAGAACCCAACAGAGATCCCAAAAAACGTCAAAAACACCCCAAACAAGAACGGCATCACCCCCAAAACTGGAAGAAAATCCCCCAAAACCATAGATCCACCCCAAAGACACCCTAAACCTACCTGATCTTCTCCAAAACCCACAATTTACCCTTTTCCAACACGATGACCAACGAGAACCCAACAGAACCCAACAGAGACCCCAAAAAACGTCAAAAACACCCCAAACAAGAACGGCATCACCACCAAAACTGGAAGAAAATACGCCAAAACCATAGATCCACCCCAAAACCACCCTAAAACTACCTGATGTTCTCCAAAAAACACAATCCACACCTATTTAACATAATGACAAACAAGAACCCAACAAAACCTAATGGAGACACCAAAACACGTCAAAAACACCCCAAACAAGAACGGCATCACCACCAAAACTGGAAGAAAATCCCCCAAAACCATAGATCCACCCCAAAACCACCCTAAACCTACCTGATGTTCTCCAAAACCCACAATCCACTCCTATTTAACATAATGACAAACAAGAACCCAACAAAACCTAATGGAGACCCCAAAACACGTAAAAAACACCCCAAAAAATATCGGCATCACCCCCAAAACTGGAAGAAAATACGCCAAAACCATAGATCCACCCCAAAACCACCCTAAACCTACCTGATGTTCTCCAAAACCCACAATTTACCCTTTTCCACCATGATAACCAACGAGAACCCAACAAAATCCAACGGAGACCCCAAAAAACGTCAAAAACACCCCAAACAAGAACGGCATCACCACCAAAACTGGAAGAAAATCCCCCAAAACCATAGATCCACCCCAAAACCACCCTAAACCTACCTGATCTTCTCCAAAAACCACAATTTACCCTTTTCCAACACGATGACCAACGAGAACCCAACAGAACCCAACAGAGACCCCAAAAAACGTCAAAAACACCCCAAACAAGAACGGCATCACCACCAAAACTGGAAGAAAATCCCCCAAAACCATAGATCCACCCCAAAACCACCCTAAACCTACCTGATGTTCTCCAAAACCCACAATTTACCCTTTTCCACCATGATGACCAACGAGAACCAAACAAAACCCAACGGAGACCCCAAAACACTTCAAATACACCCCAAAAAAGAACAGAATCACGCCAAAAAATAGAAGAAAACCCCAAATACCATAGATCCACCCCAAACACACCCTAAACCTACCTGATGTTCTCCTAATCCCAAAGCACACTCCAAACCACCATAAAACACATTAGGAATTCAACGAAACGCAACGGAAACCCCAAAACACTTCAAAATCACCCGAAGAAAGGAGAGGATCACTCCCCCAAAAAGAAGAAAACCCCAAATACCATGAATCCACGCGAAAACTCCCCCTAAACCTACCTGAAGTTCTCCAAAAACCACAATTTACCCTTTTCCAACACGATGACCAACGAGAACCCAACAGAACCCAACAGAGACCCCAAAAAACGTCAAAAACACCTCAAACAAGAACGGCATCACCCCCAAAACTGGAAGAAAATCCGCCAAAACCATAGATCCACCCCAAAACCACCCTAAACCTACCTGATGTTCTCCAAAACCCACAATCCACACCTATTTAACATAATGACAAACAAGAACCCAACAAAACCTAATGGAGACACCAAAACACGTCAAAAACACCCCAAACAAGAACGGCATCACCACCAAAACTGGAAGAAAACCCCCAAAACCATAGATCCACCCCAAAGACACCCTAAACCTACCTGATCTTCTCCAAAAAACACAATTTACCCTTTTCCAAAACGATGACCAACGAGAACCCAACAGAACCCAACAGAGACCCCAAAAAACGTCAAAAACACCCCAAACAAGAACGGCATCACCACCAAAACTGGAAGAAAATCCCCCAAAACCATAGATCCACCCCAAAACCACCCTAAAACTACCTGATGTTCTCCAAAACCCACAATCCACTCCTATTTAACATAATGACAAACAAGAACCCAACAAAACCTAATGGAGACCCCAAAACACGTAAAAAACACCCCAAAAAATATCGGAATCACCCCCAAAACTGGAAGAAAATACGCCAAAACCATAGATCCACCCCAAAACCACCCTAAACCTACCTGATGTTCTCCAAAACCCACAATTTACCCTTTTCCACCATGATAACCAACGAGAACCTAACAAAATCCAAGCGAGACCCCAAAAAACGTCAAAAACACCCCAAACAAGAACGGCATCACCCCCAAAACTGGAAGAAAATCCCCCAAAACCATAGATCCACCCAAAAACCACCCTAAACCTACCTGATGTTCTCCAAAACCCACAATTTACCCTTTTCCACCATGATAACCAACGAGAACCCAACAAAATCCAACGGAGAACCGAAAAAACGTCAAAAACACCCCAAACAAGAACGGCATCACCACCAAAACTGGAAGAAAATCCCCCAAAACCATAGATCCACCCCAAAACCACCCTAAACCTACCTGATGTTCTCCAAAACCCACAATTTACCCTTTTCCACCATGATGACCAACGAGAACCAAACAAAACCCAACGGAGACCCCAAAACACTTCAAATACACCCCAAAAAAGAACAGGACCACGCCAAAAAATAGAAAAAAAACCCAAATACCATAGATCCACCCCAAAGACACCCTAAACCTACCTGATGTTCTCCTAATCCCAAAGCACACTCCAAACCACCATAAAACACATTAGGAATTCAACGAAACGCAACGGAAACCCCAAAACACTTCAAAATCACCCGAAGAAAGGAGAGGATCACTCCCCCAAAAAGAAGAAAACCCCAAATACCATGAATCCACGCGAAAACTCCCCCTAAACCTACCTGAAGTTCTCCAAAACCCACAATTTACCCTTTTACAACACGATGACCAACGAGAACCCAACAAAACCAAACAGAGACCACAAAAACCTTAAAAAATACCCCAAACAAGAACGGCATCACCACCAAAACTGGAAGAAAATCCCCCAAAACCATAGATCCACCCCAAAACCACCCTAAACCTACCTGATGTTCTCCAAAACCCACAATCCACTCCTATTTAACATAATGACAAACAAGAACCCAACAAAACCTAATGGAGACCCCAAAACACGTAAAAAACACCCCAAAAAATATCGGCATCACCCCCAAAACTGGAAGAAAATACGCCAAAACCATAGATCCACCCCAAAACCACCCTAAACCTACCTGATGTTCTCCAAAACCCACAATTTACCCTTTTCCACCATGATAACCAACGAGAACCCAACAAAATCCAACGGAGACCCCAAAAAACGTCAAAAACACCCCAAACAAGAACGGCATCACCACCAAAACTGGAAGAAAATCCCCCAAAACCATAGATCCACCCCAAAACCACCCTAAACCTACCTGATCTTCTCCAAAAACCACAATTTACCCTTTTCCAACACGATGACCAACGAGAACCCAACAGAACCCAACAGAGACCCCAAAAAACGTCAAAAACACCCCAAACAAGAACGGCATCACCACCAAAACTGGAAGAAAATCCCCCAAAACCATAGATCCACCCCAAAACCACCCTAAACCTACCTGATGTTCTCCAAAACCCACAATTTACCCTTTTCCACCATGATGACCAACGAGAACCAAACAAAACCCAACGGAGATCCCAAAACACTTCAAATACACCCCAAAAAAGAACAGAATCACGCCAAAAAATAGAAGAAAACCCCAAATACCATAGATCCACCCCAAACACACCCTAAACCTACCTGATGTTCTCCTAATCCCAAAGCACACTCCAAACCACCATAAAACACATTAGGAATTCAACGAAACGCAACGGAAACCCCAAAACACTTCAAAATCACCCGAAGAAAGGAGAGGATCACTCCCCCAAAAAGAAGAAAACCCCAAATACCATGAATCCACGCGAAAACTCCCCCTAAACCTACCTGAAGTTCTCCAAAAACCACAATTTACCCTTTTCCAACACGATGACCAACGAGAACCCAACAGAACCCAACAGAGACCCCAAAAAACGTCAAAAACACCTCAAACAAGAACGGCATCACCCCCAAAACTGGAAGAAAATCCGCCAAAACCATAGATCCACCCCAAAACCACCCTAAACCTACCTGATGTTCTCCAAAACCCACAATCCACACCTATTTAACATAATGACAAACAAGAACCCAACAAAACCTAATGGAGACACCAAAACACGTCAAAAACACCCCAAACAAGAACGGCATCACCACCAAAACTGGAAGAAAACCCCCAAAACCATAGATCCACCCCAAAGACACCCTAAACCTACCTGATCTTCTCCAAAAAACACAATTTACCCTTTTCCAACACGATGACCAACGAGAACCCAACAGAACCCAACAGAGACCCCAAAAAACGTCAAAAACACCCCAAACAAGAACGGCATCACCACCAAAACTGGAAGAAAATCCCCCAAAACCATAGATCCACCCCAAAACCACCCTAAAACTACCTGATGTTCTCCAAAACCCACAATCCACTCCTATTTAACATAATGACAAACAAGAACCCAACAAAACCTAATGGAGACCCCAAAACACGTAAAAAACACCCCAAAAAATATCGGCATCACCCCCAAAACTGGAAGAAAATACACCAAAACCATAGATCCACCCCAAAACCACCCTAAACCTACCTGATGTTCTCCAAAACCCACAATTTACCCTTTTCCACCATGATGACCAACGAGAACCAAACAAAACCCAACGGAGACCCCAAAACACTTCAAATACACCCCAAAAAAGAACAGAATCACGCCAAAAAATAGAAGAAAACCCCAAATACCATAGATCCACCCCAAAGACACCCTAAACCTACCTGATGTTCTCCTAATCCCAAAGCACACTCCAAACCACCATAAAACACATTAGGAATTCAACGAAACGCAACGTAAACCCCAAAACACTTCAAAATCACCCGAAGAAAGGAGAGGATCACTCCCCCAAAAAGAAGAAAACCCCAAATACCATGAATCCACGCGAAAACTCCCCTAAACCTACCTGAAGTTCTCCAAAACCCACAATTTACACTTTTCCAACACGATGACCAACGAGAACCCAACAGAACCCAACAGAGACCCCAAAAAACGTCAAAAACACCCCAAACAAGAACGGCATCACCCCCAAAACTGGAAGAAAATCCCCCAAAACCATAGATCCACCCCAAAACCACCCTAAACCTACCTGATGTTCTCCAAAACCCACAATCCACACCTATTTAACATAATGACAAACAAGAACCCAACAAAACCTAATGGAGACACCAAAACACGTTAAAAACACCCCAAACAAGAACGGCATCACCACCAAAACTGGAAGAAAATCCCCCAAAATCATAGATCCACCCCAAAGACACCCTAAAACTACCTGATGTTTTCCAAAAAACACAATTTACCCTTTTCCAACACGATGACCAACGAGAACCCAACAGAACCCAACAGAGACCCCAAAAAACATCAAAAACACCCCAAACAAGAACGGCATCACCACCAAAACTGGAAGAAAATCCCCCAAAACCATAGATCCACCCCAAAACCACCCTAAAACTACCTGATGTTCTCCAAAACCCACAATCCACTCCTATTTAACATAATGACAAACAAGAACCCAAAAAACCTAATGGAGACCCCAAAACACGTAAAAAACACCCCAAAAAATATCGGAATCACCCCCAAAACTGGAAGAAAATACGCCAAAACCATAGATCCAACCCCAAAACCACCCTAAACCTACCTGATGTTCTCCAAAACCCACAATTTACACTTTTCCACCATGATAACCAACGAGAACCCAACAAAACCCAACGGAGACCCCAAAAAACGTCAAAAACACCCCAAACAAGAACGGCATCACCACCAAAACTGGAAGAAAATCCCCCAAAACCATAGATCCACCCCAAAACCACCCTAAACCTACCTGATGTTCTCCAAAACCCACAATTTACCCTTTTCCACCATGATGACCAACGAGAACCAAACAAACCCCAACGGAGACCCCAAAACACGTAAAAAACACCCCAAAAAATATCGGCATCACCCCCAAAACTGGAAGAAAATACGCCAAAACCATAGATCCACCCCAAAACCACCCTAAACCTACCTGATGTTCTCCAAAACCCACAATTTACCCTTTTCCACCATGATAACCAACGAGAACCCAACAACACCCAACGGAGACCCCAAAAAACGTCAAAAACACCCCAAACAAGAACGGCATCACCACCAAAACTGGAAGAAAATCCCCCAAAACCATAGATCCACCCCAAAACCACCCTAAACCTACCTGATCTTCTCCAAAAATCACAATTTACCCTTTTCCAACACGATGACCAACGAGAACCCAAGAGAACCCAACAGAGACCCCAAAAAACGTCAAAAACACCCCAAACAAGAACGGCATCACCACCAAAACTGGAAGAAAATCCGCCAAAACCATAGATCCACCCCAAAACCACCCTAAACCTACCTGATGTTCTCCAAAACCCACAATCCACACCTATTTAACATAATGACAAACAAGAACCCAACAAAACCTAATGGAGACCCCAAAACACGTCAAAAACACCCCAAACAAGAACGGCATCACCACCAAAACTGGAAGAAAATACACCAAAACCATAGATCCACCCCAAAGACACCCTAAACCTACCTGATGTTCTCCAAAAACCACAATCCACACCTATTTAACATAATGACAAACAAGAACCCAGCAAAACCTAATGGAGACCACAAAACACGTCAAAAACACCCCAAACAAGAACGGCATCACCACCAAAACTGGAAGAAAATACGCCAAAACCATAGATCCACACCAAAACCACCCTAAACCTACCTGATGTTCTCCAAAACCCACAATTTACCCTTTTCCACCATGATGACCAACGAGAACCAAACAAAACCCAACGGAGACCCCAAAACACTTCAAATACACCCCAAAAAAGAACAGGACCACACCAAAAAATAGAAGAAAACCCCAAATACCATAGATCCACCCCAAAGACACCCTAAACCTACCTGATGTTCTCCTAATCCCAAAGCACACTCCAAACCACCATAAAACACATTAGGAATTCAACGAAACGCAACGGAAACCCCAAAACACTTCAAAATCACCCGAAGAAAGGAGAGGATCACTCCCCCAAAAAGAAGAAAACCCCAAATACCATGAATCCACGCGAAAACTCCCCCTAAACCTACCTGAAGTTCTCCAAAACCCACAATTTACACTTTTACAACACGATGACCAACGAGAACCCAACAAAACCAAACAGAGACCACAAAAACCTTAAAAAATACCCCAAACAAGAATGGCATCACCCCCAAAACTGGAAGAAAACCCCCAAAACCATAGATCCACCCCAAAGACACCCTAAACCTACCTGATCTTCTCCAAAAACCACAATCCACACCTATTTAACATAATGACAAACAAGAACCCAGCAAAACCTAATGGAGACACCAAAACACGTCAAAAACACCCCAAACAAGAACGGCATCACCACCAAAACTGGAAGAAAATACACCAAAACCATAGATCCACACCAAAACCACCCTAAACCTACCTGATGTTCTCCAAAACCCACAATTTACCCTTTTCCACCATGATGACCAACGAGAACCAAACAAAACCCAACGGAGACCCCAAAACACTTCAAATACACCCCAAAAAAGAACAGGACCACGCCAAAAAATAGAAGAAAACCCCAAATACCATAGATCCACCCCAAAGACACCCTAAACCTACCTGATGTTCTCCTAATCCCAAAGCACACTCCAAACCACCATAAAACACATTAGGAATTCAACGAAACGCAACGGAAACCCCAAAACACTTCAAAATCACCCGAAGAAAGGAGAGGATCACTCCCCCAAAAAGAAGAAAACCCCAAATACCATGAATCCACGCGAAAACTCCCCCTAAACCTACCTGAAGTTCTCCAAAACCCACAATTTACACTTCTCCACGATGATGACAAACGAGAACCCAACAAAACCAAACAGAGACCACAAAAACCTTAAAAAATACCCCAAACAAGAATGGCATCACCCCCAAAACTGGAAGAAAACCCCCAAAACCATAGATCCACCCCAAAGACACCCTAAACCTACCTGATCTTCTCCAAAAACCACAATTTACCCTTTTCCAACACGATGACCAACGAGAACCCAACAGAACCCAACAGAGATCCCAAAAAACGTCAAAAACACCCCAAACAAGAACGGCATCACCACCAAAACTGGAAGAAAATCCCCCAAAACCATAGATCCACCCCAAAACCACCCTAAAACTACCTGATGTTCTCCAAAACCCACAATCCACTCCTATTTAACATAATGACAAACGAGAACCCAACAAAACCTAATGGAGACCCCAAAACACGTAAAAAACACCCCAAAAAATATCGGCATCACCCCCAAAACTGGAAGAAAATCCCCCAAAACCATAGATCCACCCCAAAACCACCCTAAACCTACCTGATGTTCTCCAAAACCCACAATTTACCCTTTTCCACCATGATAACCAACGAGAACCCAACAAAACCCAACGGAGACCCCAAAAAACGTCAAAAACACCCCAAACAAGAACGGCATCACCACCAAAACTGGAAGAAAATCCCCCAAAACCATAGATCCACCCCAAAACCACCCTAAACCTACCTGATGTTCTCCAAAAACCACAATCCACACCTATTTAACATAATGACAAACAAGAACCCAAAAAAACCTAATGGAGACACCAAAACACGTCAAAAACACCCCAAACAAGAACGGCATCACCACCAAAACTGGAAGAAAATCCCCCAAAACCATAGATCCACCCCAAAGACACCCTAAACCTACCTGATGTTCTCCAAAACCCACAATCCACACCTATTTAACATAATGACAAACAAGAACCCAAAAAAACCTAATGGAGACACCAAAACACGTCAAAAACACCCCAAACAAGAACGGCATCACCACCAAAACTGGAAGAAAATCCCCCAAAACCATAGATCCACCCCAAAACCACCCTAAACCTACCTGATGTTCTCCAAAACCCACAATTTACCCTTTTCCACCATGATGACCAACGAGAACCAAACAAAACCCAACGGAGACCCCAAAACACTTCAAATACACCCCAAAAAAGAACAGGACCACGCCAAAAAATAGAAGAAAACCCCAAATACCATAGATCCACCCCAAAACCACCCTAAACCTACCTGATGTTCTCCTAATCCCAAAGCACACTCCAAACCACCATAAAACACATTAGGAATTCAACGAAACGCAACGGAAACCCCAAAACACTTCAAAATCACCCGAAGAAAGGAGAGGATCACTCCCCCAAAAAGAAGAAAACCCCAAATACCATGAATCCACGCGAAAACTCCCCCTAAACCTACCTGAAGTTCTCCAAAACCCACAATTTACACTTCTCCACGATGATGACGAACGAGAACCCAACAAAACCAAACAGAGACCACAAAAACCTTAAAAAATACCCCAAACAAGAATGGCATCACCCCCAAAACTGGAAGAAAACCCCCAAAACCATAGATCCACCCCAAAGACACCCTAAACCTACCTGATGTTCTCCAAAAACCACAATTTACCCTTTTCCAACACGATGACCAACGAGAACCCAACAGAACCCAACAGAGACCCAAAAAACGTCAAAAACACCCCAAACAAGAACGGCATCACCACCAAAACTGGAAGAAAATCCCCCAAAACCATAGATCCACCCCAAAGACACCCTAAACCTACCTGATCTTCTCCAAAAACCACAATCCACTCCTATTTAACATAATGACAAACAAGAACCCAACAAAACCTAATGGAGACACCAAAACACGTCAAAAACACCCCAAAAAATATCGGCATCACACCCAAAACTGGAAGAAAATACGCCAAAACCATAGATCCACCCCAAAACCACCCTAAACCTACCTGATGTTCTCAAAAACCCACAATTTACCCTTTTCCACCATGATAACCAACGAGAACCCAACAAAACCAAACGGAGACCCCAAAAAACGTCAAAAACACCCCAAACAAGAACGGCATCACCACCAAAACTGGAAGAAAATCCCCCAAAACCATAGATCCACCCCAAAGACACCCTAAACCTACCTGATCTTCTCCAAAAACCACAATTTACCCTTTTCCAACACGATGACCAACGAGAACCCAACAGAACCCAACAGAGATCCCAAAAAACGTCAAAAACACCCCAAACAAGAACGGCATCACCCCCAAAACTGGAAGAAAATCCCCCAAAACCATAGATCCACCCCAAAGACACCCTAAAACTACCTGATGTTCTCCAAAACCCACAATCCACACCTATTTAACATAATGACAAACAAGAACCCAAAAAAACCTAATGGAGACACCAAAACACGTCAAAAACACCCCAAACAAGAACGGCATCACCACCAAAACTGGAAGAAAATCCCCCAAAACCATAGATCCACCCCAAAACCACCCTAAACCTACCTGATGTTCTCCAAAACCCACAATTTACCCTTTTCCACCATGATGACCAACGAGAACCAAACAAAACCCAACGGAGACCCCAAAACACTTCAAATACACCCCAAAAAAGAACAGGACCACGCCAAAAAATAGAAGAAAACCCCAAATACCATAGATCCACCCCAAAGACACCCTAAACCTACCTGATGTTCTCCTACTCCCAAAGCACACTCCAAACCACTATAAAACACATTAGGAATTCAACGAAACGCAACGGAAACCCCAAAACACTTCAAAATCACCCGAAGAAAGGAGAGGATCACTCCCCCAAAAAGAAGAAAACCCCAAATACCATGAATCCACGCGAAAACTCCCCCTAAACCTACCTGAAGTTCTCCAAAACCCACAATTTACACTTTTACAACACGATGACCAACGAGAACCCAACAAAACCAAACAGAGACCACAAAAACCTTAAAAAATACCCCAAACAAGAATGGCATCACCCCCAAAACTGGAAGAAAACCCCCAAAACCATAGATCCACCCCAAAGACACCCTAAACCTACCTGATCTTCTCCAAAAACCACAATTTACCCTTTTCCAACACGATGACCAACGAGAACCCAACAGAACCCAACAGAGATCCCAAAAAACGTCAAAAACACCCCAAACAAGAACGGCATCACCACCAAAACTGGAAGAAAATCCCCCAAAACCATAGATCCACCCCAAAACCACCCTAAAACTACCTGATGTTCTCCAAAACCCACAATCCACTCCTATTTAACATAATGACAAACAAGAACCCAACAAAACCTAATGGAGACCCCAAAACACGTAAAAAACACCCCAAAAAATATCGGCATCACCCCCAAAACTGGAAGAAAATCCCCCAAAACCATAGATCCACCCCAAAACCACCCTAAACCTACCTGATGTTCTCCAAAACCCACAATTTACTCTTTTCCACCATGATAACCAACGAGAACCCAACAAAACCCAACGGAGACCCCAAAAAACGTCAAAAACACCCCAAACAAGAACGGCATCACCACCAAAACTGGAAGAAAATCCCCCAAAACCATAGATCCACCCCAAAACCACCCTAAACCTACCTGATCTTCTCCAAAAACCACAATTTACCCTTTTCCAACACGATGACCAACGAGAACCCAACAGAACCCAACAGAGACCCCAAAAAACGTCAAAAACACCCCAAACAAGAACGGCATCACCACCAAAACTGGAAGAAAATCCCCCAAAACCATAGATCCACCCCAAAACCACCCTAAACCTACCTGATCTTCTCCAAAACCCACAATCAACACCTATTTAACATAATGACAAACAAGAACCCAACAAAACCTAATGGAGACCCCAAAACACGTAAAAAACACCACAAACAAGAACGGCATCACCACCAAAACTGGAAGAAAATCCCCCAAAACAATAGATCCACCCCAAAACCACCCTAAACCTACCTGATGTTCTCCAAAACCCACAATTTACCCTTTTCCACCATGATGACCAACGAGAACCAAACAAAACCCAACGGAGACCCCAAAACACTTCAAATACACCCCAAAAAAGAACAGGACCACGCCAAAAAATAGAAGAAAACCCCAAATACCATAGATCCACCCCAAAACCACCCTAAACCTACCTGATGTTCTCCTAATCCCAAAGCACACTCCAAACCACCATAAAACACATTAGGAATTCAACGAAACGCAACGGAAACGCCAAAACACTTCAAAATCACCCGAAGAAAGGAGAGGATCACTCCCCCAAAAAGAAGAAAACCCCAAATACGATGAATCCACGCGAAAACTCCCCCTAAAACTACCTGAAGTTCTCCAAAACCCACAATTTACACTTCTCCACGATGATGACGAACGAGAACCCAACAAAACCAAACAGAGACCACAAAAACCTTAAAAAATACCCCAAACAAGAATGGCATCACCCCCAAAACTGGAAGAAAACCCCCAAAACCATAGATCCACCCCAAAGACACCCTAAACCTACCTGATCTTCTCCAAAAACCACAATTTACCCTTTTCCAACACGATGACCAACGAGAACCCAACAGAACCCAACAGAGATCCCAAAAAACGTCAAAAACACCCCAAACAAGAACGGCATCACCACCAAAACTGGAAGAAAATCCCCCAAAACCATAGATCCACCCCAAAACCACCCTAAAACTACCTGATGTTCTCCAAAACCCACAATCCACTCCTATTTAACATAATGACAAACAAGAACCCAACAAAACCTAATGGAGACCCCAAAACACGTAAAAAACACCCCAAAAAATATCGGCATCACCCCCAAAACTGGAAGAAAATCCCCCAAAACCATAGATCCACCCCAAAACCACCCTAAACCTACCTGATGTTCTCCAAAACCCACAATTTACTCTTTTCCACCATGATAACCAACGAGAACCCAACAAAACCCAACGGAGACCCCAAAAAACGTCAAAAACACCCCAAACAAGAACGGCATCACCCCCAAAACTGGAAGAAAATCCCCCAAAACCATAGATCCACCCCAAAACCACCCTAAACCTACCTGATCTTCTCCAAAAACCACAATTTACCCTTTTCCAACACGATGACCAACGAGAACCCAACAGAACCCAACAGAGACCCCAAAAAACGTCAAAAACACCCCAAACAAGAACGGCATCACCACCAAAACTGGAAGAAAATCCCCCAAAACCATAGATCCACCCCAAAACCACCCTAAACCTACCTGATGTTCTCCAAAACCCACAATCAACACCTATTTAACATAATGACAAACAAGAACCCAACAAAACCTAATGGAGACCCCAAAACACGTAAAAAACACCACAAACAAGAACGGCATCACCACCAAAACTGGAAGAAAATCCCCCAAAACCATAGATCCACCCCAAAACCACCCTAAACCTACCTGATGTTCTCCAAAACCCACAATTTACCCTTTTCCACCATGATGACCAACGAGAACCAAACAAAACCCAACGGAGACCCCAAAACACTTCAAATACACCCCAAAAAAGAACAGGACCACGCCAAAAAATAGAAGAAAACCCCAAATACCATAGATCCACCCCAAAACCACCCTAAACCTACCTGATGTTCTCCTAATCCCAAAGCACACTCCAAACCACCATAAAACACATTAGGAATTCAACGAAACGCAACGGAAACGCCAAAACACTTCAAAATCACCCGAAGAAAGGAGAGGATCACTCCCCCAAAAAGAAGAAAACCCCAAATACGATGAATCCACGCGAAAACTCCCCCTAAAACTACCTGAAGTTCTCCAAAACCCACAATTTACACTTCTCCACGATGATGACGAACGAGAACCCAACAAAACCAAACAGAGACCACAAAAACCTTAAAAAATACCCCAAACAAGAATGGCATCACCCCCAAAACTGGAAGAAAACCCCCAAAACCATAGATCCACCCCAAAGACACCCTAAACCTACCTGATCTTCTCCATAAACCACAATTTACCCTTTTCCAACACGATGACCAACGAGAACCCAACAGAACCCAACAGAGATCCCAAAAAACGTCAAAAACACCCCAAACAAGAACGGCATCACCACCAAAACTGGAAGAAAATCCCCCAAAACCATAGATCCACCCCAAAACCACCCTAAAACTACCTGATGTTCTCCAAAACCCACAATCCACTCCTATTTAACATAATGACAAACAAGAACCCAACAAAACCTAATGGTGACCCCAAAACACGTAAAAAACACCCCAAAAAATATCGGCATCACCCCCAAAACTGGAAGAAAATACGCCAAAACCATAGATCCACCCCAAAACCACCCTAAACCTACCTGATGTTCTCCAAAACCCACAATTTACCCTTTTCCACCATGATGACCAACGAGAACCAAACAAAACCCAACAGAGACCCCAAAACACTTCAAATACACCCCAAAAAAGAACAGGACCACGCCAAAAAATAGAAGAAAACCCCAAATACCATAGATCCACCCCAAAGACACCCTAAACCTACCTGATGTTCTCCTAATCCCAAAGCACACTCCAAACCACCATAAAACACATTAGGAATTCAACGAAACGCAACGGAAACCCCAAAACACTTCAAAATCACCCGAAGAAAGGAGAGGATCACTCCCCCAAAAAGAAGAAAACACCAAATACCATGAATCCACGCGAAAACTCCCCCTAAACCTAACTGAAGTTCTCCAAAACCCACAATTTACACTTTTACAACACGATGACCAACGAGAACCCAACAAAACCAAACAGAGACCACAAAAACCTTAAAAAATACCCCAAACAAGAATGGCATCACCCCCAAAACTGGAAGAAAACCCCCAAAACCATAGATCCACCCCAAAGACACCCTAAACCTACCTGATCTTCTCCAAAAACCACAATTTAC
Source organism: Aythya ferina (assembly GCF_964211825.1). NCBI lineage: Eukaryota > Metazoa > Chordata > Aves > Anseriformes > Anatidae > Aythya > Aythya ferina. The sequence goes on from NW_028180860.1 coordinate 19,702, forward strand.
CCTTTTCCAACACGATGACCAACGAGAACCCAACAGAACCCAACAGAGACCCCAAAAAACGTCAAAAACACCCCAAACAAGAACGGCATCACCACCAAAACTGGAAGAAAATCCCCCAAAACCATAGATCCACGCCAAAACCACCCTAAAACTACCTGATCTTCTCCAAAACCCACAATCCACTCCTATTTAACATAATGACAAACAAGAACCCAACTAAACCTAATGGAGACCCCAAAACACGTCAAAAACACCCCAAACAAGAACGGCATCACCACCAAAACTGGAAGAAAATCCCCCAAAACCATAGATCCACCCCAAAACCACACTAAACCTACCTGATCTTCTCCAAAACCCACAATCCACACCTATTTAACATAATGACAAACAAGAACCCAACAAAACCTAATGGAGACACCAAAACACGTCAAAAACACCCCAAACAAGAACGGCATCACCACCAAAACTGGAAGAAAATCCCCCAAAACCATAGATCCACCCCAAAACCACCCTAAACCTACCTGATGTTCTCCAAAACCCACAATTTACCCTTTTCCACCATGATGACCAACGAGAACCAAACAAAACCCAACGGAGACCCCAAAACACTTCAAATACACCCCAAAAAAGAACAGGACCACGCCAAAAAATAGAAGAAAACCCCAAATACCATAGATCCACCCCAAAGACACCCTAAACCTACCTGATGTTCTCCTAATCCCAAAGCACACTCCAAACCACCATAAAACACATTAGGAATTCAACGAAACGCAACGGAAACGCCAAAACACTTCAAAATCACCCGAAGAAAGGAGAGGATCACTCCCCCAAAAAGAAGAAAACCCCAAATACCATGAATCCACGCGAAAACTCCCCCTAAACCTACCTGAAGTTCTCCAAAACCCACAATTTACACTTTTAAAACACGATGACCAACGAGAACGCAACAAAACCAAACAGAGACCACAAAAACCTTAAAAAACACCCCAAACAAGAACGGCATCACCACCAAAACTGGAAGAAAATCCCCCAAAACCATAGATCCACCCCAAAGACACCCTAAACCTACCTGATCTTCTCCAAAAACCACAATTTACCCTTTTCCAACACGATGACCAACGAGAACCCAACAGAACCCAACAGAGACCCCAAAAAACGTCAAAAACACCCCAAACAAGAACGGCATCACCACCAAAACTGGAAGAAAATCCCCCAAAACCATAGATCCATGCCAAAACCACCCTAAAACTACCTGATCTTCTCCAAAACCCACAATCCACTCCTATTTAACATAATGACAAACAAGAACCCAACAAAACCTAATGGAGACCCCAAAACACGTAAAAAACACCACAAACAAGAACGGCATCACCACCAAAACTGGAAGAAAATCCCCCAAAACCATAGATCCACCCCAAAACCACCCTAAACCTACCTGATGTTCTCCAAAACCCACAATTTACCCTTTTCCACCATGATAACCAACGAGAACCCAACAAAACCCAACGGAGACCCCAAAAAACGTCAAAAACACCCCAAACAAGAACGGCATCACCACCAAAACTGGAAGAAAATACACCAAAACCATAGATCCACCCCAAAACCACCCTAAACCTACCTGATCTTCTTCAAAAACCACAATCCACACCTATTTAACATAATGACAAACAAGAACCCAACAAAACCTAATGGAGACACCAAAACACGTCAAAAACACCCCAAACAAGAAAGGCATCACCACCAAAACTGGAAGAAAATCCACCAAAACCATAGATCCACCCCAAAACCACCCTAAACCTACCTGATGTTCTCCAAAACCCACAATTTACCCTTTTCCACCATGATGACCAACGAGAACCAAACAAAACCCAACGGAGACCCCAAAACACTTCAAATACACCCCAAAAAAGAACAGGATCACGCCAAAAAATGGAAGAAAATCCCAAATACCATAGATCCACCCCAAAGACACCCTAAACCTACCTGATGTTCTCCTAATCCCAAAGCACACTCCAAACCACCATAAAACACATTAGGAATTCAACGAAACGCGACGGAAACCCCAAAACACTTCAAAATCACCCGAAGAAAGGAGAGGATCACTCCCCCAAAAAGAAGAAAACCCCAAATACCATGAATCCACGCGAAAACTCCCCCTAAACCTACCTGAAGTTCTCCAAAACCCACAATTTACCCTTTTACAACACGATGACCAACGAGAACCCAACAAAACCAAACAGAGACCACAAAAACCTTAAAAAATACCCCAAACAAGAATGGCATCACCCCCAAAACTGGAAGAAAACCCCCAAAACCATAGATCCACCCCAAAGACACCCTAAACCTACCTGATGTTCTCCAAAAACCACAATCCACTCCTATTTAACATAATGACAAACAAGAACCCAACAAAACCTAATGGAGACCCGAAAACACGTAAAAAACACCCCAAAAAATATCGGCATCACCCCCAAAACTGGAAGAAAATATGCCAAAACCATAGATCCACCCCAAAACCACCCTAAACCTACCTGATGTTCTCCAAAACCCACAATTTACCCTTTTCCACCATGATAACCAACGAGAACCCAACAAAACCCAACGGAGACCCCAAAAAACGTCAAAAACACCCCAAACAAGAACGGCATACCCACCAAAACTGGAAGAAAATCCCCCAAAACCAAAGATCCACCCCAAAACCACCCTAAAACTACCTGATGTTCTCCAAAACCCACAATTTACCCTTTTCCAACACGATGACCAACGAGAACCCAACAGAACCCAACAGAGACCCCAAAAAACGTCAAAAACACCCCAAACAAGAACGGCATCACCACCAAAACTGGAAGAAAATCCGCCAAAACCATAGATCCACCCCAAAACCACCCTAAACCTACCTGATGTTCTCCAAAAACCACAATTTACCCTTTTCCAACACGATGACCAACGAGAACCCAACAGAACCCAACAGAGACCCCAAAAAACGTCAAAAACACCCCAAACAAGAACGGCATCACCCCCAAAACTGGAAGAAAATCCCCCAAAACCATAGATCCACCCCAAAACCACCCTAAACCTACCTGATCTTCTCCAAAAACCACAATTTACCCTTTTCCAACACGATGACCAACGAGAACCCAACAGAACCCAACAGAGACCCCAAAAAACGTCAAAAACACCCTAAACAAGAACGGCATCACCACCAAAACTGGAAGAAAATCCCCCAAAACCATAGATCCACCCCAAAACCACCCTAAAACTACCTGATGTTCTCCAAAACCCACAATCCACTCCTATTTAACATAATGACAAACAAGATCCCAACAAAACCTAATGGAGACACCAAAACACGTCAAAAACACCCCAAACAAGAACGGCATCACCACCAAAACTGGAAGAAAATCCACCAAAACCATAGATCCACCCAAAAACCACCCTAAACCTACCTGATGTTCTCCAAAAACCACAATCCACTCCTATTTAACATAATGACAAACAAGAACACAACAAAACCTAATGGAGACCCCAAAACACGTAAAAAACACCCCAAAAAATATCGGCATCACCACCAAAACTGGAAGAAAAACCCCCAAAACCATAGATCCACCCCAAAACCACCCTAAACCTACCTGATGTTCTCCAAAACCCACAATTTACCCTTTTCCACCATGATGACCAACGAGAACCAAACAAAACCCAACGGAGACCCCAAAACACTTCAAATACACCCCAAAAAAGAACAGAATCACGCCAAAAAATAGAAGAAAACCCCAAATACCATAGATCCACCCCAAAGACACCCTAAACATACCTGATGTTCTCCTAATCCCAAAGCACACTCCAAACCACCATAAAACACATTAGGAATTCAACGAAACGCAACGGAAACCCCAAAACACTTCAAAATCACCCGAAGAAAGGAGAGGATCACTCCCCCAAAAAGAAGAAAACACCAAATACCATGAATCCACGCGAAAACTCCCCCTAAACCTACCTGAAGTTCTCCAAAACCCACAATTTACACTTTTCCAACACGATGACCAACGAGAACCCAACAGAACCCAACAGAGACCCCAAAAAACGTCAAAAACACCCCAAACAAGAACGGCATCACCACCAAAACTGGAAGAAAATCCCCCAAAACCATAGATCCACCCCAAAACCACCCTAAACCTACCTGATGTTCTCCAAAACCCACAATCCACACCTATTTAACATAATGACAAACAAGAACCCAACAAAACCTAATGGAGACCCCAAAACACGTCAAAAACACCCCAAACAAGAAAGGCATCACCACCAAAACTGGAAGAAAATCCCCCAAAACCATAGATCCACCCCAAAACCACCCTAAACCTACCTGATCTTCTCCAAAAACCACAATTTACCCTTTTCCAACACGATGACCAACGAGAACCCAACAGAACCCAACAGAGACCCCAAAAAACGTCAAAAACACCCCAAACAAGAACGGCATCACCACCAAAACTGGAAGAAAATCCCCCAAAACCATAGATCCACCCCAAAACCACCCTAAACCTACCTGATGTTCTCCAAAACCCACAATTTACCCTTTTCCACCATGATGACCAACGAGAACCAAACAAACCCCAACGGAGACCCCAAAACACGTAAAAAACACCCCAAACAAGAACGGCATCACCACCAAAACTGGAAGAAAATCCCCCAAAACCATAGATCCACCCCAAAACCACCCTAAACCTACCTGATCTTCTCCAAAAACCACAATTTACCCTTTTCCAACACGATGACCAACGAGAACCCAACAGAACCCAACAGAGACCCCAAAAAACGTCAAAAACACCCTAAACAAGAACGGCATCACCACCAAAACTGGAAGAAAATCCCCCAAAACCATAGATCCACCCCAAAACCACCCTAAAACTACCTGATCTTCTCCAAAACCCACAATCCACTCCTATTTAACATAATGACAAACAAGATCCCAACAAAACCTAATGGAGACACCAAAACACGTCAAAACCACCACAAACAAGAACGGCATCACCACCAAAACTGGAAGAAAATCCACCAAAACCATAGATCCACCCCAAAACCACCCTAAACCTACCTGATGTTCTCCAAAAACCACAATCCACTCCTATTTAACATAATGACAAACAAGAACCCAACAAAACCTAATGGAGACCCCAAAACACGTAAAAAACACCCCAAAAAATATCGGCATCACCCCCAAAACTGGAAGAAAATACGCCAAAACCATAGATCCACCCCAAAACCACCCTAAACCTACCTGATGTTCTCCAAAACCCACAATTTACCCTTTTCCACCATGATGACCAACGAGAACCAAACAAAACCCAACGGAGACCCCAAAACACTTCAAATACACCCCAAAAAAGAACAGAATCACGCCAAAAAATAGAAGAAAACCCCAAATACCATAGATCCACCCCAAAGACACCCTAAACCTACCTGATGTTCTCCTAATCCCAAAGCAAACTCCAAACCACCATAAAACACATTAGGAATTCAACGAAACGCAACGGAAACCCCAAAACACTTCAAAATCACCCGAAGAAAGGAGAGGATCACTCCCCCAAAAAGAAGAAAACACCAAATACCATGAATCCACGCGAAAACTCCCCCTAAACCTACCTGAAGTTCTCCAAAACCCACAATTTACACTTTTCCAACACGATGACCAACGAGAACCCAACAGAACCCAACAGAGACCCCAAAAAACGTCAAAAACACCCCAAACAAGAACGGCATCACCACCAAAACTGGAAGAAAATCCCCCAAAACCATAGATCCACCCCAAAACCACCCTAAACCTACCTGATGTTCTCCAAAAACCACAATCCACACCTATTTAACATAATGACAAACAAGAACCCAACAAAACCTAATGGAGACACCAAAACACGTCAAAAACACCCCAAACAAGAACGGCATCACCACCAAAACTGGAAGAAAATCCCCCAAAACCATAGATCCACCCCAAAACCACCCTAAACCTACCTGATCTTCTCCAAAAACCACAATTTACCCTTTTCCAACACGATGACCAACGAGAACCCAACAGAACCCAACAGAGACCCCAAAAAACGTCAAAAACACCCCAAACAAGAACGGCATCACCACCAAAACTGGAAGAAAATCCCCCAAAACCATAGATCCACCCCAAAACCACCCTAAACCTACCTGATGTTCTCCAAAACCCACAATTTACCCTTTTCCACCATGATGACCAACGAGAACCAAACAAACCCCAACGGAGACCCCAAAACACGTAAAAAACACCCCAAACAAGAACGGCATCACCCCCAAAACTGGAAGAAAATCCGCCAAAACCATAGATCCACCCCAAAACCACCCTAAACCTACCTGATGTTCTCCAAAACCCACAATTTACCCTTTTCCACCATGATAACCAACGAGAACCCAACAAAACCCAACGGAGACCCCAAAAAACGTCAAAAACACCCCAAACAAGAACGGCATCACCACCAAAACTGGAAGAAAATCCCCCAAAACCATAGATCCACCCCAAAACCACCCTAAACCTACCTGATCTTCTCCAAAAACCCACAATTTACACTTTTCCAACACGATGACCAACGAGAACCCAAGAGAACCCAACAGAGACCCCAAAAAACGTCAAAAACACCTCAAACAAGAACGGCATCACCACCAAAACTGGAAGAAAATCCCCCAAAACCATAGATACACCCCAAAACCACCCTAAACCTACCTGATGTTCTCCAAAACCCACAATCCACACCTATTTAACATAATGACAAACAAGAACCCAACAAAACCTAATGGAGACACCAAAACACGTCAAAAACACCCCAAACAAGAACGGCATCACCACCAAAACTGGAAGAAAATACACCAAAACCATAGATCCACCCCAAAGACACCCTAAACCTACCTGATCTTCTCCAAAAACCACAATCCACACCTATTTAACATAATGACAAACAAGAACCCAGCAAAACCTAATGGAGACACCAAAACACGTCAAAAACACCCCAAACAAGAACGGCATCACCACCAAAACTGGAAGAAAATCCCCCAAAACCATAGATCCACCCCAAAACCACCCTAAACCTACCTGATGTTCTCCAAAACCCACAATTTACCCTTTTCCACCATGATGACCAACGAGAACCAAACAAAACCCAACGGAGACCCCAAAACACTTCAAATACACCCCAAAAAAGAACAGGACCACGCCAAAAAATAGAAGAAACCCCAAATACCATAGATCCACCCCAAAGACACCCTAAACCTACCTGATGTTCTCCTAATCCCAAAGCACACTCCAAACCACCATAAAACACATTAGGAATTCAACGAAACGCAACGGAAACCCCAAAACACTTCAAAATCACCCGAAGAAAGGAGAGGATCACTCCCCCAAAAAGAAGAAAACCCCAAATACCATGAATCCACGCGAAAACTCCCCCTAAACCTACCTGAAGTTCTCCAAAACCCACAATTTACACTTTTACAACACGATGACCAACGAGAACCCAACAAAACCAAACAGAGACCACAAAAACCTTAAAAAATACCACAAACAAGAATGGCATCACCCCCAAAACTGGAAGAAAACCCCCAAAACCATAGATCCACCCCAAAGACACCCTAAACCTACCTGATGTTCTCCAAAAACCACAATTTACCCTTTTCCAACACGATGACCAACGAGAACCCAACAGAACCCAACAGAGACCCCAAAAAACGTCAAAAACAACCCCAAACAAGAACGGCATCACCACCAAAACTGGAAGAAAATCCCCCAAAACCATAGATCCACCCCAAAACCACCCTAAACCTACCTGATGTTCTCCAAAACCCACAATTTACCCTTTTCCAACACGATGACCAACGAGAACCCAACAGAACCCAACAGAGACCCCAAAAAACGTCAAAAACACGCCAAACAAGAACGGCATCACCCCCAAAACTGGAAGAAAATCCCCCAAAACCATAGATCCACCCCAAAGACACCCTAAACCTACCTGATGTTCTCCAAAACCCACAATTTACACTTTTCCACCATGATAACCAACGAGAACCCAACAAAACCCAACGGAGACCCCAA
>NW_028180859.1:0-27717 GCF_964211825.1 Aythya ferina
ACATTCCCTAACCTGTACACATGAAGCTTCATTCAACTCTGATCACTTCAGTGACAAAATCAGAAAGTCAGGCTCTAAAATTAAGAAAACAAGAACTCCAGGTGCCTGAATTTTACACACTAATCCTGCACTTTGATAGATGCATTTAAAAAAAACACAGGTGTATTCCCAACCTCTAAATAGTGCTAGTCTGAAATTCAGCATAGGATTTGGAGTTCAGTGGTGACACAAAAATGTAATACATGATATGGAGTTGTTTATTACCAAGCATGCCTCGGAATGGTTGACATTAAAACAAACTCCTTTCTCCAATATAAATATACACGTTCATTGAAACAACGAAAAATCTGGCAAAGCATTCTCTAAAAGTGAAGTTACCAGATGTAAGTGCTATTGTAGCTGCTACAGATCCATGGAAGCACTTAATCATGCTGAGAAATGATGCCTCCTCCCAGTGAGCTGAAGTGCTATCTCCTTTGTCTTCCTGTGTGTTGTACACCCTCAGGAGCTATTCATCGTGTCTTCTGCTACTCATATTTGTTGCAGTTCATATGCTTTCACATTCATCTTTGACAGAGTTTACTGGAATTGTGCTGTCAGTAGGGAGCCATATGAGATGGAAATGGAGATGTATTTGAAATTCCAGAGAATGAATTCATAACGCCAAACTTTCTGTACCAAGAGTTTGCTTCATCATGTTTCGGAAAAGCTTACTCTAAGAAAACCATCCATGTTTATGAGATACAGGGTTAGAGGACATGGGAAAAAACAAGTTCTTGCTGGCAAAATCTTTATTATGTATAGCAAAAAACTTCAGTGAACGTGGTCAAACAATATAATTCTTTCTTCCCCTCCTACTGAGAGAAATCACAAGCCTCTCAGAAAGCTTGTAAAGACAATTTTTGTCTATGAAATTTACAAAATCCTTTCAGTTCAGACAGCATTGTTTACTATCTTGACAACAAGAGATCTGATACTTCCACAGGCATTTTATCCAAGTTAAAAAGAAACTTCTCAAGACAACTGATTTAGAGAAAGAAATCAGGGAACACACCTAGTTCACTAACATATAGATTTCATGTACTGATTTTCATGAAGAAATTTTTACTTTCTTTAAATGGAAGACACAGAATCATTATTCCCACTTTACACGAGACAAACAGAAAGGTGGACAGATGAAATGACTTATTTAGGAAAAACACAGAAAAAGATGGACTAAGAATTAAAGCCAAGCTGTCAGAGTATTGGTTCAGTGTGCTGCCCCCAGGTCCAACACCTTATTGATCACAAGGAATAAAGAAAGAAACATGATTGAAAAAAAGAAGAGAAGCTAAATTCTCCACACTATTTCAGCTTTTCTTTAACAAAGAAGGAAAAACTACAAGTTTTACTTGTAGCTTATCTGCAAGTGGTTAAACTTGTATTAAGTACTTGCATATGAAGTATCATACTACATCATACTAAATAAAAGCTCCCTTTATTAAAAACTTGCAAACAAAATGAAAGTCAAAACCTGAAAAATCACACAGCCAGTGTATCTCAGAATAGTCCCTCTAATTTAAAAAATGTGTTATGAAATTTTGGCTGCCCATATGTCACCTTCTATAGAAGGTCCAGACACGCTGAAAACACAGTCACTATTTCCCAATTGGTGAGCATGCTTTGCAGATACACATATTTTCATGTCATGAAATGAAGGCCTCTTCTTCAGTGACTACAATGATCCCGAATACCAAATTTATTTTCAGTGCCTGAAATGTACAGCACAAGAGAGGACTAAACCAGAACTAGCTGGCATGGTGAGCTAATCTGCAGTATCAGCAGCCCACAATGAAAAAGCTGGTATCTGCAACAAATTAAAATCAAATAGGTGATCTCATGAAAACCTTTAAAACATTCTCAGATCACTCAGAAACCTTATAGATATGTATCAAACCTGTACTTTTTACATATTGAGATGTGTATGTATGGAGTCACTTTGGTCCATCTGGCAGCCTCTGCTCAAAGGATGTGGAGGACCGGGCAAGAATGTGTGTGTGTCTAGACAGAGGTACAGTGTAAAACCTCCCATTGTGTCTGCCTCCAATTGTGTGGCTACCGCCAGTTCCATAAGACACTTAGATGGAAATATGTATACATATATACACAAACCAAAAAGTACATATGTCAAAAAGTACAAAATGTCTTGTAGAGATTTATGGAAAAAGATGGTTTTAAAAGTGAAAATTTATTAAAAAACAAAAAACTTTGTTCTTCCTTGTTATTAAGGAATACACAAGAAAAAAGTATTTTTCCTTGAACTCCAACAGCTCTTCCCCCCCTCCCCTTTTTTTTCCTCTTCCGTTTCTTTCCATGGTTTATATATGGTTATCCATAAGAAATAAATTGGTATGAAACAGATGCTTGCCTTGATATGTGGAAATACATTAACAGAACACTTCTTGTAGCTGTGCCCCATTGGTGGATGCTGCAGCTCCAAGTACGTTACCACATGTATCACAGTATTAATCTCTACAAGGAGCTTTCTTACTGGTGAATCAAAATAGTGTGTAAATAATAAATGGCAGAGATTTCATCTTCTAGAGACAGAGATTTGTGACCTGTTTTCTCACTTAGCTTTCATTTTTGAAAAAATAGGCATGTGGTTTTATATAACCTGATATTTTTCAAGGAATGTTTAACCCTTGCTTTGGTTGGTCATATCTGACAACAAACAAACAAATACAAGAAAAAACATACTTCAGGGCTTTCTACTCTTAGCAGTCATAGAAAATCAAGTAAAATATATACTTTAGTAATCACAAATGTCTAGCAGCAAGATAAAAATACCAACTCAGAACAAATCACTTTCCTTCAGCTGAGTTTGATAAGATGAGGTTTTGAGAAAACTTTTTTTTTTTTTTTGAATGAGAAAGACTAAGATCATTCTTAGTTCCTAAATATCTGAGAAAGATAATTAGACCACATGAAATTTCTTATTTTATCAGACAGTTTCACAGAAGAAAAGAGGAATCCAACTTTTGAAGATACTTTGCATGCAAACACAGAAATGCATCATTAACTCTGATGCATGAGGCACACATCAGTGCAGCCATATCAGAAGGTAATGACTGTGGATACTCTTCCTGAATCGATTGACATTGGTTCCTAATGGACAGACAGAGGTATAAGATCTGCTCAATTTCTCTTAAAAATTTCTTTATGACAGATGGTATAGCCCTTGTTAACCATAGCCAATAAAGCATTGAGGAGCCTCTTTTTTATACAGTAACTATTTATCAAAATTGCCAGGTCATTTTAACTCATAACAACCTAGACATATTCTAGCAAGCTCATTTATACAAAGCATGGGAGTTTCCTTTCTGTTGTTCAGACACAGAATTACATGCATCTCAAGGCAAGAGAGTTTTCTGATTTAAATTAATGATTCTAACTTTTTTTTGGTCAATCACCAAGAAAATTCCACCTGAAAAAAAAAAAAAAAAATCAAACAGAAGTAACTTATTGGGTAACTGAAAGGGTTTTTCCTTTTCCTGTATGTGATTTGTAAGTCAGAGATACACAGGCTAGGACTGGAATGTCCAGATATGAGCTTTTTCAAAACAGAACTGCAGCTTGCTACTGTTGCTGAACAAGCTCAGAAGACAAAGGTATGCGGTGAAATAAAAATAGGGCTTCTACTTCTTCACAGACTCTTCTCACACCCGGTAGTCATAACTTGCAAACTTTAAGGAAGCTAATTGATGCTCTAGACAGCACAGTATTTAGGAGATAAATGACATCTCGAAGTCAAATATTTTTTAGTGTGAGTCTATGGAATAATCTCAATGTAAATTTTTAAAAATAATCATGTTTGTTTGATCCAGCACAATTAAGAGTTAGGTAAAGAAATCAGATAACATATGAAGTAGGAGAACAGAATCAAAACAATAAAAAAAAAATACTGGTATTAGACACCTTTTCTGTTGAATGAAACATTGTGCAAGTTCTGAATTTACATTCACCAAATCAGTGTACAAGAATACGATGGCTGACACGAGACCTTGCAAAGCATGATCTCATTAAGCAAGTACTTTAGGCGCTAGTAGAGCTCATTATCAACACAAACAGGACCAACTGTATTTCTCCAGTGGTCTTGAGGTGACCACATCAGGGAAAGGCAACATACATTGGATTCAACATACGTTGAATTCTATTTGTCTGTCAACACATTACGTCTAAAATGTTTCACTCTATTCCAGTTTCAAGACGTGTCTATTCACAATGGAATAAAATGGAATTACACTAGTGGCTAATTTTCATAGTGACCTGTCTAGATTTAACTTTAGATTTATTTAGCATGAACAAGTCACGTAAGTTATAGTAAACCCAACAGCTTTCCATGGCAAATTAAAGCTTGTTTCAAGATCCATATTCACACCTTGACGTTCACAATATCTCTTCAGAGCAAGTTTGATGAAAATGTCTGTATCGCAAGATTTAGTATGAAAGTTTTTATTTAAAGATTCAATTTATGTGTTTCTATGAAAGACTGCATTTTATATTAAATTCAGTCCTTGAAATACTGTAAGTACCGTATAGCCGATAGTTTCCATTCTGCAACTTCTAATGTTAAATAAATATTTGTTTAACAAAATGTCTTCAAGGTGTAAGAATTCTCAACTCTATGGTTTAAGTCAGTGATCTAAAGAAAGAGTAGATTTGCAGTATAGTAGTAGGTAAATTACCTTACTAACACAATTTTAATCCTCTGTCTAGCCTATTGCTCTCATGACAGTCATCAGTGGATGTAATATAAAGAAAATAAGTTTGTTTCAACTGTACACTTTAAAGTATTAACTTGTAAATTAAAGCAAGAGTAAGAATATTTTTGTTTTCCCCTTAAATTTGCTGATGTCTTTAACTGAGACTTATGCTTTTCAAAGTGACACTAATGATTTATAAAAGATATTGATGCAGTAAAATATCTGTGTGCATTAGTTATAGCTACCTGATTCATCAAGATTGTCTCTGTACTACGGAGCAGTCAGTAAACGTGAACTGGATTTAGCATCAAACAATTAACTGGATTTAGCATTTCAATAGTTTTAAAAACATAATTTGAAGCGAACCATTTACATGGAGTTACGAGACTAAGACAACTAATTATAACTAATAGTAACAGAAGACAAACAGGACTTACACCCTCTTAAAACAGTTCATTATATTAGTAAGCAAACAAGCATTTACTGATGTCAAAAATAAACTGCCTAGTACTCAGAATTCTGTTAGGAAAAGCAGAATATTCATAGCATGTTTTGCAGATAATATATCTATGAGAATGAAAAAAGCTTAGTAACATGGACAAGTTTACAATTCAGTAATAAAAATCAAAGAGCATGTAACTGTTTCAGGAGGTTAGACCAAAACATGTAAGAATACATCAAACTGATGGAAGCTGCAAGCCTGCAGAAAACAAATCACATAAATCACTAACATTATCCACATACTGAATAGGCCTAAAAAGATGCAGTACACAGGGGATGCAATGTCCACATAATCACTGTCCAATTTATTACTTCAGTGAAGGAGGAGATTAGAAAATGTAAATGTGACCAATACCACTATTCAAACATGGCTTTCCTTCTACTGAAAACAACATCTAGATTTTATGGGAAACTGTTCTAACAGCTTCAGAAGACCTTTTCCTTAGATATGGCTAAATTGAGCCACACCATACTATTGGTATTACAGAATATCTGTAGGAAAGACTAACCTCAGCTGTCTTAATATATGTGGAGAAAAAACAAGACCCTAAAATCACAAACAGGAAGCATTCTGACTGGTATTTTGCAGAGGCACAAGGATATTTAGTCCTTCAGATTCCTGTGGAAACAACTGCTTTGGAAAATTATGAAGGAACTCGAACAGATGAAAAAAATCTAGACCCGAAGCCAGAGGAGTACAAAAAACAGTGAGGGAAGTATTCATTTGGAAAAAGCTTTAGGTAGCTGAAACATCTGTCCCACAGGTGTAATAGTGGCCCACAGTAGATGTCTAGAGAAGACCATGAACAGGGCATGCATGCAGTGATACATACCCAGCTAATACACAGTTGCTGGTGAGAAACAAGCACAACATTATTGCCTGTGAATGTCAGTATGATGTAATTAGACTGAAGAATAAAATGGAATTAGGGGAAACAAAGTGGATTTATTTGGAAAGGATTCTGAAGAGGAAGCTCTTGTGAAGACACCTGAACACTCTTATTCACATCTTTTTCATGTTCTTAGTACGGTCCCTACAACCCTAAAAACAAGCAGTAAAAATCAGTATGTGTAAAGCAGAGCAAAAATTCTTTAAAAGGCACTGAAAAGCTTTAAGAGTTGGAGTTACAGCTCATTTTAAGGTAAATTTTGGATTTATTCTTTATATCATCTTCAGTTATTCAGAACTAACTTAGGTCAGTGAAATAACACCACTGCTAATAGAAAATGCCTAGAACCTCAGCTTTGAAACATTTACGGCAATATGCAGTAACTAAAGCCATACCAAAAGGTGTATTTTTGCTTAGATAATTCAGTTTACCACCTAGTCATAATAAATTACCATATATTCATCCAGTGTAGAATACTTTCTTCTCCCTTCTTTGCACTGGTACAAATCATAAATTTATTTTGAAAGGGATCCAGATGTAAACCTTCAACATTTCTGTAGGCAAAATAAACTACGACGTATGTTCTTCTTGGCAAATATAACATACAAAAGGTGCCTGGAGATATGCTATACTGATTATGAGATATTATTGTGAGGTTTTATTATCCTTCTAAACAATAAAACAAGAAAAGAAACCAACATAAAAGCAAGCAGTTCTGCACCAGATGTAAGAGTTTAATGCTATCCATCCCTGACTAGCATTTGGAACATGTGCTTCAAATATGAAACTTTTCTAAGTTTCCCCAGGTGAGCAGTTGATCTTATCTTGCATTTTCTGCTTATTTTCAAGCAGTGCACAGCACAATCTAGCAGCCGAATGATCTTAAGAACATTAAAATAAATAGCACGGGGAGGAGGAAGAGGGAGGCTTTTTATTCAACACCACCTTCCTCAAGTAAACATTACATTCAGAAGAGGAACTTCATTGCAGTATCAATCAATCAAACTCAATCTTGACATGGGACAAAAGAATGTGGAAGTGTTTGGAGTTTGTCCTCCCCACTTTCTCTTTCATTTTTAAGAGATCTTTCCATGACCCTTCTTGTAGGTAGAAGAAAATCTTTACTCACTCTCAAAATCACAGAATTTACAACTACTTTTTGGTTACACATGATGGAAAAGGCCTTCAATGATGTAGTAAAACAGTTGATCTAAAAGATTGGTGCCAAACTCCCCCTCCTCAGTAAGTCTGAAAAAATTTCTTGCACCCATCTAGTTCTAAAAGAGAGGTTGTGTTATCTCTGAAGGAGAAGATTACAACCATAACTTCCTACTGTATTTTTTTGTAACTAACAAAATGATGCGCCAGTTAATGAAAAAGTGAGTATTTCCAGGAAAACTTGGTAAGATGGTCTTTGCTTTCTTCCACAAAGTGTACCTTCAAGGAGGAAAAGCATCTGTGAAAAAATGTTATTTCAGAGTCTCGAACTATTTTCTTTGAAGTGGACATAATGGAGAGTTAAATAAAAATAATGCACATGTGAACAAGTCGTGAATCAACTTTCACTTCTGATAAATTACAAAGATGTTTGTTCTCTTCAGCTGACATCTGTAAAAGCTTGACTGTTAAAAGGAGCATTTAGCTAACTTCAGAGAAATGTGAAGTAAATGTGAAGTATACTGCTACTTAATTCTGCTTTCCAACTGTTCCTTATTTACATTCAAGTTATTAAATATTTATTATAGCAGAAAGCAAGTATTTTAAGTTGTCCTAATTCGGTGTCTTTCAGGCTAATGAAAAAATGAAATAATAGGTTGCTTAGATTTTTATTTTTATTTATATGAACCTACGACGTCATTGCCAAGAAACAAATGGGCCTCTACCACTTGACAAGGCCTATATACAAAAATATATTTGCCTGAACTTCTGACAACTTGTTGTTTGACAGCTTGCTAAATAAGGAAGAACAACACTACAATAATAGTTGACAGATGCTGTTTCCACTAACTCTCAAGTTCCTTAAACCTTTCCAAAAACACATGCAGAAACTGATCTGCTTGTCTGTCGACTTCGGATTCCAAGCAGTGATGTTCTAATAATGGCCTATCAATTTACACAGGATATTTTTATGTTATTCAAATACACAAGAATCACAAGTGAGGAAAAAAGCACTTAGAACTACTTGTAGGTTTACTTACAAAACACACTACTTACAAGCAACACCTGTGGGAAGTTTCTAGAACGTAAATTTAAAATTTGAACACAGTGTTAAGTTACAATTGCCAAATAATCAAGTCTCTTCCATTTTCTGGCACCTGGTTATGAGGAAAACCACACCATCCTGTTTATCATTCTGTGCTCACCAGCATCTAATTCACATGTTTTTCTCATTTTATGTGGGCTCGCTGTAACAGAGGGAAGGGTAGAAATGCTATTGCTGAAGAACACCTAAACTAGCCAATACACCTGAAACACTGGTGTTGATTTCTTATAAAATTAAGTTCCACGTCTATTAGTTTTCAAGTTCATAAATGCCATAAAACATATCCAAGTCATGCTCTTCTTAATAATTAATGCCATTTGTGCAAGCTTGCTGACAAAATCTAAAATGTTTGCCTTTAGCATTGCCTTTAGTTTTCACCACTCCTATCTGCCCTTTGAACTGGATTTTTTTTTGGTAGATTTTTTGCTATTTATTGGTAGATTTTTTGCTATTTATTGGGAAGCAAAAGCAAGAACAGATCCTAAACTGTTATGTTCATGTTTGTAAGCTGTCAATGAGTTTTCTTCCTAAGTGAGTCATTGGACTTCAGTAGAGAAATATATGACTAATCTCATCTCAGCTACCTACATTATGGGCATTTAGTAAATAATACAAGTTTGGGGGATCCCAAGCAAAAACAAGCAAACAAACAAACAAACTCCTTTTTGTACCACTTTTTTACCACAACACTGAGGTATCTGCTATTTTTGAGAGTCTAAATCTGTAAAGATCTGAATACTCTAATACAGAGATAGACAGGACTCTGAAAGAAAAGACAGTGAAGTTGTAATGTCATGGTGAGGTTTGTGCCACAATGCAGTCCATTATTGAAAGAGAGCACAAGCAGCAGCTGAAAACATGGAGCAGATGATCTTCATGAAAACCCCTTCACTCAAGCAGCAGTGGTGTGAATTAGTGTGACATGAAATAGAGAAGGTTTGAAGAATAATTGCCTTCTCGTCAAGTCTAGGACATACACACCTACACTACGTGAATGTCTCTGAACAAACGATTTTCTCCACCTCGTTCATTGATTTGAGTTTTCCTTCTGTATTACCACCATACATAAAAGCTCAGCAATACCATACATAAAATTCAGATGCTCTGACATTGAAAGAAAGCCTAAATTCTACATAGATTTTCCCTGCTGGCACATGAACCAGGACATGGGTTAACAAAGTAAAGATATGCTATGCATTTCCTTTCCAGGCTATCAGAAATACTTTCTTCTGGGGGAAATGTTAATCATAGCCCAAAGGTAAACAAGGTTTATAGGTAACACAAGGCCTTTGGGAATGCAGGAAGTCATTCTTAATTTGATCTCTGGCATTCAGAGGTGGTGTGCAGACTACAGCAGAAAATATCTCAGTGCTTACTTAAACCACTAGTTCATAAAATAATGTCTGCAAGACTTAATGCTATAAAGCTACTCCACAGAACCCTTTTGAAGAGTAACATTTACCACCTGATCTGCTCCACGTGGCTCTACTGATACTTCATGAGAAAGCCTGAAGGATATTGTGGTCCACCAGTTACTTGAATCATTAATTTCATTGGGCAAGACTTAAATGGCCTGGCTGTCATAGGTAGGCAAATACCTATGTAATAGGTATACCTACATAATTTAAAAAATTATTTATGTAATCTGCGTATGCGGGGGTGGGGGTGTTATGTACCTGTACATTAAGCAGTTTTCTTATTTCAGTCACTGACTTATTTCTGCTCCCATCAGCAAGGGAAGAATGATTAAAATTGTTTCTGGATAAATCTAGAAACTCTACTGATACAAAGTTCTCAGTGGCTTCCTGACCAGCGTTACACAATATAAGATTCTGCAGTCTACAACTTGCCATAAAATTCCCACTCCAATGTCA
Organism: Aythya ferina; assembly: GCF_964211825.1. NCBI lineage: Eukaryota > Metazoa > Chordata > Aves > Anseriformes > Anatidae > Aythya > Aythya ferina. Next base: position 10,274 of record NW_028180859.1, read on the forward strand.
AAAGCACAAGCTCTTCATCTTAAGAATGCCCTGCAAAGCCGTGAGTCAGTTGGCTCTTCAGTTTTCTCCACAAGCATTACGAAATATGATGCTCAACAAAGCAGGTATCAGCCCATGCCTCTCTGCTGAAAAATATTTCCTGAAGTGGCAGTAGTGAAGGAAGGGAGGCTGACAATGTGTACTTCCTGCAACTGAACACAAAAGTTATTTAAAAACTCCTAGTTAACATGGAGATTTTTACATTCTTTAAAAAGCTTAAAGAAGCTTTAAACTTCTCAAAATCTTTTGTAAGGAATAAAAGGCAGACCAGATAATGAAGACAACCTATAAGCAGAAGAGGACAGAAAACAGATTTTCATATTCACTGCAAGTGACAGCTGGATAAATTACACAAATCATCTGTCTCTCTCCATTTCCTTTTACCTATAATACTGTATTTATCCATCTCTTCTTCTGCCTATCTTCAGCGTTAAAAAAGGCTAACAGTGCAGCTTAAATTATTAATTTTCTGTTCTAACACCAGTCTCAGTTCACTGATCTGTGTAACTCTATGATTTACCTACTGCATTATCTACAATGTTATGTATTATTAATTAAGTTTGGTCTCGCATAACATTTCCATGACAACATATCAAAATAAAACACTCACATTTGTCTGGCATATAAAATAATTTCTTCCTTCCTTCCTTTTTTTTTTCCCCTCATCCTCAGAAAAAGTGAATTAAATACAGATTGCTCTGTTCCTGTAGCAGTAGCCAGATTAGCAACCGATACTCTAATCTTGCTCTCCCAGAATGAGCTGCAAATCTCCCAGAGCCACTATTCCCTCCATCACAGGTATTATTAATCAAAGTTTTCTGCCATGTTGACATATACTAGCTAAAAATGTAAAGTCTCTAAAGATATAAAGTGCTCTCAAATTTCACCAATTACAAAAAGAAAAGAAAAGGTGTTTCATGCAAAGACCAAATAAAAGGCGTTTTTTTCTTCTTCTTTTTCCTCTTTTTCTTCTCCTGTTCTTCAGTCACAACAAATGTAAAAACGCACTGAACAACTGCCAGGAAAAACTGCAAACTGCTTGCCCTCTCTCACCTAACTCAAATGTCTTGTACCTCCAGGGAAGGGAATCCCAGCCAACATTATATTTTATGTTTTCTGCAATGTCATCATTGAATCTAATGTGTAGGACTGCAACAGATTATAAAAGAAAGAAGAGCATCATTAGGAAAGCTATAAAAAGCTTGAGAAATTATGCGGGATGATACACTCTGGTATTAACATTAATGCCAACTTTTATAGCTTGAAAAATAGTATATCCATAGCTTCACTGCCTACATTTCCTTTCCTTCTTTCACATTAAAATAATCAGCATTTTGTTCCACCAAAGTAATCATTTATTTCAATTAAGCACCTGTATGGACAACAGGGGTAAGAAGCTGAGGACATTTTGCTACAAGGTGGGAGGGAATGAAGAGCCGTGCCACTGCAGGGCTGACACAGCCCAGTAAAACCTGTTGGCGTTTCTCCATTTAAAAACTTTCTTCCTTATCAAACCACTTGCTTTCATTCATTTTTTTTTTTCTGGCCTTTTCAGAGATAAAGTCAATAAACACATTTCTTTTCACTTAATATAGAAAAGCAAGCCAGATGTTGGTGTTTTAGAAAAGCTGCTTATTGATTTTCTGATATCTTTCTCCATGCAACAACTCTGGCAATATGAAATGAATACCACTTGCACCATCGAAACAATCATCTCCTGCTGATGTATTTTGGCCTTTCTCTGTGAGAGCAAGAGCGATGGAAAAGAGGAGTGTTTTGTTTTTTTGTTTTTTTTCCCTCAGAGTTAGGATTTTAAGTCATAATGGAATAATCTCATTCCCTCTGAAAGCACAGAGCAGGCTACCTGAGCTTTCAAGTGCTATAAATACAGAGCTAGGAATCCCACAGAAATTGAAAAGGAAACATTTCACCTGATATATTCATTTTAACAATATAGTGAAAGATTGAAATTATTTCCCTTTACTGTCCCAAAGCCTTAAAGGAAAGCATGAAGAAAGCATTAACATTACTGAACTTCAATCTCTGCTGAAGATGAAAGGGGTAAAGCAATTCTTAAAATGTGGCAAGGCAAACATTAATTCCTCCTTGCTTTCACACAGGTAGCTGTGTTGGTGGGTTATGGTGCCCTCTGCTGCTCACAGAGTATCTCAGCCTGGTAGTATTGCAATGGTGCCCACTCCAGGAATTGTCATTCTGCTTGCTCCAAGCACAATGGCCATGAGCTGGTGCCCTTCATAAGCCAAGCTGGGATGCTCCAGAGCCATGCTGCTGCATCAGCCAGCAGCTACAGAGCCCTCTGCACGCTGCTGCTTTCACAGCAAGAAAACAAGAACAACAGAGACAGCAGGCATCAACTGTCCAGCGAGCCATCGCCAGTCACCCTGCCCTCACTTTTGCATGCTGCTGAGCAAAAGCAGATTAAAGCAGCCTATGTCCAGCCACTGGGTCAGTGCAGCCTAGTCCTGGAGCAGCACGGGCCTCCCGCAGCTACTGACAGACAGACAGACAGCCCCTCACTTGCTGCTGCACTGCCACTTCCTTTCTGCCAGCAAAATGGTGGGACTCCTACCCTGCTAATGACATAAAGTCTCGTTAAAGTAGAGCCCTGCAGGCTGCTGAGGAAAGCTCAAGTGCAGGTCTCACAGTTCTCATTCACTGCCGAAATCTGGCCAGACTCATGACTCACAGCCACTACCAGCAACCACAGTGTGAATTAAAGCTAACACAATCCGAAAGCCATGAAACAACTTATTTTAGCTCTTATTCTACTCCACAGATAATTCTGCTTCCTGAAGTTAAACAACCCAAACCCATAGTACTCACACTAGTTCTTCAGACCTCCTGATCTACAATGACCGGACTCCTCCAGCCTCACAAATAAGAGGTTCCATTGCAGTTCATTATAAAGGTCGCCATCATCACTGATGACATAAATTTTCTGCTGTATTTCAATTTATATGTGCAGACTATTGAACAGGAAAAAAAAAATAATACTGTTTATGTTCCATAAATAATGATTTTGACACTGACATTATTAAATGTTGTAACTATTTTATCAAGCGATTCAAATATTAAAAAACTGATCCATTTGTAGTTCTGGCTGGAGCCTAAGGACAGATAATTGTTCCATGGCATTAAAAAAAAAAAAAAAAAAATTGAACACCTCCTTTGAACTTAGGTTCTGAGTATGAAAAATCACTTTTATAAATTCTGTAGTATTTGTCTGGGAGCTTTTTCTAATTTGGATTAACAGCTGCTCTTCACACAAATATTCACAGTAAAAATTTTAGTCTAAGAATATTTGCATAAATTGGAGCGTTCTTTTTCTAGCTGCTAAATTGAGGCTTCCACACCATCTTGGTTATAGTTAAGAGAGGTATTCACAGAATCACAGAATAGCTTGGGCTGAAAGGGACCCTTAAGTCCACCAAGTCCCAATCCCCTGCCCTAGGCACAACATAGCCCCATCCAGCCTGCCTTTGAGCTCTTCCAGGGATGAGGCATCCACAGCTTCTCTGAGCAGGCTGGGCCAGGGCCTCACTACCCTCAGAGCAAAGAATTTCCTTCTAACACCTCTAAATCGCCCCTCTTTTAGTTTAAAACTATTCCGCTTTGACCTATTACTATCTGCCGAAGCAAAAGATTGCTGTCCATCTTTTCTTTTTTATAAGTCACCTTGCAGTATTAAAAAGCTGCAATAAGGTCACCGCAGAGCTTTCTCTTCTGGCTGCACAACCCCAACTCCATCAGCCCATCTTTATAGGAGAGCTTCTCCAGTCCCTTGATCGTTCTCCTGACCTCCTCTGGACCCACCCTAACAGCCCCATGTCCTTCTTTTGCTGGGGGTCCTATCCCTGGATGCAGCACTGCAGGTGGGGCCTTACGAGAACAGATCAGAGGGGAACAATCCCTTTCCCTCCCCTGCTGGCCACTTTGTCATGTCAACTATTAAAAAAAAAAAAAAACAAAAAACAAAAAACAAAAAACAAAAAACAAAAAACAAAAAACAAAAAAAAAAAAAAAAAAAAAAAAAAAAAAAAAACTCCAGCACTGACAGAGACTCAGCCTCAATGTACCTGTTTGGACATCAACACTGAGAAGACACTACACAGCTCATGCCAAACAACATCTCTATTTATTTTATGAGTCAGTGCTCACAAATTTCAATTTTTTATGTCCCACATTTCGGAAAAAGCTGGGTCCAATGTACCTTCATTCAAAGGTAACATGATACTTTCACCACCCGATTTCTGCAAGAAAGGCTCTGGGATAAATGAAAGGTGAAATCCTTGGAAAAATAAACTCAAGCCTGTAAAATATTACCCAATGTTTTCATAACTTTTTCAGCATCCACAGTTTTTAATAGATCATCTGTGACTGTATAAAGCTACATGGAGAAGTCTGAGTTACAAGGATAGACGTTGCAACTTTCCCCATGACACACAGATATGACATGCTCCAAATTTGCTGAAAAGTACCACTTCGGTCATAATTTGTATTTTACATAATTGAAGGTGAACTACAACATGAAACTTTATATCAGGTTTTTCAGCTGTGTTATTTCAGGATGGTTTATCAACTTCAGTAGCTGTTAAAATATGAAACAAATGCATATTTTCCCCTTGTTAAAACAACTTAGAACATCTTTTTCATACTAGTAATTCAAATGCACATTAAAATTGAAATATTTTTCAGATAATTCTCACAGGGAACATAGATTCACTGTTCAATACATGATCACTGTTGAATAATGTAAGATCTACAGCAACTAATTTAAGTTACATGCTACTTGTGTTCATGTCTCTGTTTCTCTCATTCTTATTTATTTATTTATTTTGACCAAAATTATGTTTGTTCTCTGCCTGCCAGGCACTCTTGGCCATAACTTTTTCATGCATTTTCATTCCCTTACCTAGGTTGTCACTTACAGCCTGCAGTATTTTTCCCACTATTAGTATAAACACGGAATACTGTTTTAATAACAGTAACTTAAAACAATTCCACACAGAAGTCCTATGCAGGATTTGAAAGATAAATTCAATGAAGAAAGCTAAGACTGATTAGATGAATAAATAAATAAATAAAAGCTGAGACTGTTACCAAGCTAAGAATACTAGCAAAAAATAAGGTTGGAGTCCCTGTACATTAAAAATCTGCAGTTACCCTCTTCCCTCCCAGCTCTCAAGAAGGCTTTTCAGCTTGGGATGAGAAACACAAGAAAGATGGGGAAGAGCATGAGGATTAGAAAGCCTGTTGCAGGCAACACTTACTTGCTCACAAAAATGATGGTCCCTATTCATCTATCGAACAAAGCCACAATACATTTATTCCACAACTAAAAAAAATAAGTTACACACTAAATATTATGCTTTGAATTCAATCATGTTTACAGCACTCAAGATGTGACAGGCACTATAAATACTCCATTTTAATAATCTGAATTTTAACTACGTCTGTCACAAACACATGTGAACTGACACAAAGCAAATTAACCAAGCATTTAATATATTTTCAGATCATGCACTACACATTGCCCTGATGAAGATGAAAGACCCTCAAAAGGTGACCAGCTTTTCTCTAAAATGTTATGAACAAGTACCTTGACACTTAGAGACTTGCTGAATAAAGGCATTTCTGTAGAAGAGATTATCACCTTCTCTTTTTTTCTTTGATTTCTAGAAAGTGAATAATCAGCAGCTGTCTGTTCAAATTTGGCAATTTCATATGGTGTAAAAAAAAAAAAAAGAACAAAACACATACACACACCGTAATTTGGACAACTAATTTAATATTAGTCCACATTACCAGAGAATAAGAAAAGGGGGTTGGTGGCAAAACTCTTCCTTTTAGGTAACCATCAGGTCATCAGGAGCTTTTGTTCTGCAGATACTATTTTGCATCATGTAGATCTTAAATACTGCAAGAAAAATCCTTTCCCAATGGCACTAGTGAAATGAGTAACAGTATTTCTCAGGCTTTTAGATTTATTTAAAACGCTGGATTTAGAGATCAAAATGTTAAAAACTCTTCAGCTGTAACACACCCAAAATACAACAAATATAAACTTTGGAAGGAAAATATTTGTAAATATATTCAAAATAGTTTACCATTCCAGTACTCACAATTTAGCCTCTTTTAATTCTGGCCAGGCTTAGAAATGATTCATTTCTATTTAAACAGTTTTGCTAACTAGAAAATTTAGAAAAGAATAGCCTAAAAATGTCTCTTGCAGAGGAAACATTTACAGCAAACTGACCTCTAGCATCAGGAAGACATCAGAATACCCCAGTTCTACTTCCTAGCAAAGGGAAAACCATAAATCATAAGCCACTTTGGTTGGCTCCATAAGCCACTCCTGCTCTAAAATCAGTCAAATAAACCCTCTTAATGCTAAAATTACATCCTAGCTTCTGAAAATACACCACAAACTTCAGCCCTTCATAGTATTTGTAGGATACATCAGGAATGCTGAGTCACTTGCATTTGTTTCTTAAAACAAAACGTGTGCTTCAGTGTGGTACCCAATTATTTACAGAAGACCGAACAGGAGAGCAGAATAAAACCTTCTTGAAACTTTTAAGGTTTTAGGCAATCTAGCTAGACTTTAGACATTTTTTTTATTTTTTTTTTTAAAGAAGAAAGAATAAAAAAGGAAACAACCCCCCTGCTTTTCTCTCAGAAATAGATTTTGATTGTGTCTGGGTAATAAGCACTTATGGTGGTGGTGAAAGGCACTGAAGTCACATATTTACTCATACAACAAGCGTAAGACACCTTGGTCCTGACCAGTAGAGACAAGTCACAGAGGGTGCCTCATTTTCCATCCCCATTTCACCTGTGAATTTTAATATAAAATAAGAGAGAGGGAGAGCACACGTGGGAAGAAAGTAAGTTTACCATATAGCATCAGTTAGCAGTTCAAAGAACTCTTCAGAAATGGAATTTGAAAGTCTGCCCATTTTCAATGGACTATCAGATGTCCATGAGGTTGCTGATGAGGCTTTAGGTCTTTATTACTAAGCAAATAGATAACAGCTTAGGAACCTTCAAAAAAATTAAAAAATAAAACATAAATTCACACACAGAGACAGAAATAATAGCTACATTCATGAGAACAGTAGTTAATATTTAGATTTATGGAGTGTGATGTACTAATGCATATAATGAAGCAGACAATTTAATGACTCGGAGTGCTAAAATGGGGGAAAAATAAATCCACAGAAGTCACAAGATTGACTTTCAAGATTAATGTGGATAAGCCAAACATTCCAGATGTTCTAACCCAGTGTTCCTGTCTCTACGCTACAGAAAATCACCTCTCCCAATGAAAACAACTCCATCTTCCTTTCAATCTGCACTTTTGTTCCCATTACCACTCGTGAATAGCCCATTTTCATCTATCCTTTTTTCTTCCACTTAAACAACCAAAATGAAGGACCAAACATATTCAGTATATAAAATATTTAATAGAAGTCGCTCTGAAGCCAAAAACTATAAAGTAGGGTAATGTAATGTAATTTATCAAGATGAAGCAAAGCAATATTTGTTTCATAATTGCTGTTTACTTTTTAAGAAGATACTCTATCAGACTCAGTTCTAAAACTACCATTGTCACCATTTTTCTTCTGCTGTAAAAACAGCTAAGTACATGCTCTATTTACCAGAAAAAAATTTACTGTTCTAATTACTGGACCTGTTACAGCTAATGGAAAATAAGAGTTACTGGGTTTTGCTGTGAAGAGAAAAGCTGTTCAACAAGGTAACAGTAGGATGTACAAGAGAGTGGGGAATCTGATGAGTCTGACTGGCTGTTACTATGGAAATGAATGATCATAACAAAATATTCATGTTTAAACAGTGTTTTCTCGAGGACTGACATCCCTAAACTAGTTCTATTTTTATATTCAAGATTTTATTACCCTACTAATCCAACACTCACCACAAAGTGACCAAGTCACTGAGAGGCATGCTTGCTCATGCATGTCTGATGTACAAAACTCGGACCGAGCGGCCAGTGGCAAGCAGCACAGTTCTGCTTCAGCTCCTTGCACAACATCTCCACTGGCTTTGCTGAGCATCTGGACTCTAGCGTACAAGTAGGTCACACTTTCACTTCCATCTTCTCAAAGAGAAAAGACTGCCCTCTATGTTAATACCAGTAATTGTCCGTCACATTACTTACGTATGCTATTAGCTACGCGTGAGTTTTCTAAGGAACCTCTTTCAAATTGACTAAATAACTTACTGCATAAACTGTGACAGAAGTCTTGTGCGATCACACCACAGGCTACTCCAATTCCCATACCTTGGTATTATCCGCAAAATGAGCATAAGTGACCAGAACAGGAACTGAACATTAGATGCAGCAACCTAGACAACTGAAGGGAAAGTAACCACAGATGCCTGCTTAGAGCTGAGTTTCAGGGAGGTGTGAAAATTCCTTAATCACTGTCAAGATTACAGTTTTTTTCACAAGTATCCAAGAATATGATTGCATGGTTATTTACAAACTTGCATTACTGCTTGTAATTGCGTCTGTAAAATTCACTGCTGCAGTTCTGAAGTTCACCCCCGGTTATATTTGGTCCTTTTGTAATGAAAAAGTAACTAAAATAAATTATATTAAATGGCTATTTACAGAAAGTGAATGGTAAACAGGCTTATGTACCTAGAAGGATCTCAAAGATGCTTTGAATATTACAGATAACACATCTGAGATGCTCAGACTGGTCATTTTGTACTGAAGGAGCTGGACTACTGCTGCAGATGTCCTTTGGAGATGTCAGTCCTTAAAACTGTCTTAACACAGACCTAAATTTCAGACCAAGTTTAAGGAAAGAAGGGCTTTTTTGTTGTTTTTCTGGATGTGTGTTTTTGGTTCTTAATTTTGCAGTCAGAAGCCCAGCTTTATATTTTGCCCTACCTCACTGACTCTTCCTTAATTGGGTACAGCAAGAAGAGAGATCTCAGCATGACCTGCCATGATTTTCCTTGGGAGTAAGCACTTTTCACACTGATGTTCAGGCCCACAGTCAAAGCATGTTTAGGACTCCCAAGAGTTGAGGAAGGCTTTTTCCAATGAATTGCAAAGAACTGTGTGGCTTGGCAAACTCAGCGTGTCAGGCCAGTGGTACCGCTCTTCCATGGCTGCCGTAATCACTGCCACATGAGAAGCAGTCATTTGGAGGGAGGAGGACAACTTTTGTGATTTTAGACCTAATTATGCATGTGGTTACCACATTTCAAACCCCACTCAGCTTCCCACATAACAATCATTCCCTGCTACAGAAAGTCACACGCCAGCTTTAGGTCTCCCGCCTCTGTCTACCCCAGTCAGATGGAATCTGGTGATGATGCACAGCCAAGAATGTGCAAACAGCATGCCTGACTCTGCTTCTCATCTCTCTGTTTCAACAGAGATGCTGAGATAAACAACTGCGCTCTGAAAATGAGGAATACAACAAATAGTCTGCAAGTACATTGTCAGCCCTAATTAAATAAAAATCCAATTCAATTTTTTTAAACTTAACAATGCAAAATTCTGAATTGTGCTTTCAGAATAGCAGTAAGAGACAGTTCAATAACAGTTACTTTCCAAATATGATAAAGAAACCAGCCTTTATTAAATTACATGGAAGGGGGTCAGAGATTAAAAATCCTCTGCCTCTCATTATTAGACTTGAGATGACAGATTCATTCCAGAGCACAGAAGGAAATATATGATCCCAAAACAGGATATGAAGTTCAGTCCCAGTAGATTAGTCTCTGTTAAGTAAATTTATTGTCTAATCTTTTAACTCTCCCCCAAACTGCTGCCCAAGATCCTCTTCCCTATCAATATAAAGCCCCTTTCCTTCCCTCCACTACCCTACCCCAGAGCCCCTGACAACATTGCTCTCTGGTCTCATTCCCACTAGTACTTTGATGGTCTATGAACCTCATAGAAAAACAAGAAGTGATGGGAGTGGAAGGGAAAGGACTTACAACTGCAGTCAACCAACTAATAAAACCATGATGTGCTCTGAACTGTTAGGCAGAAGAGGAAAAAAAAAAAAAAGTATAAATGTTTTGCTTACTTTAAACAACAGCAGAAAGTCTGGTGTTGAGCTCCTTTTGTGTATTTGTGTGCCTAGTAACCACTTTGTAATCTGGATACAGACGTTGAAGAAAACCTTCAAATGAGCTGTATTAGTAAGAGTAATTTCTAGGAAGAATTAAATGTACTATGTGAAGCTAGAAGGAACATCAAACAAAGAGCAACTTAATGCCCTTTTTGTTTACCAGGGCAGAAGCAATCTTCCATATGACACATTTCCAATACACTGTTTAGTCTAACTTTAGACTCCATGAAATTATTTGCAAAGACAGGGATTCCCAAAAAACGTCATTAGAAAATGGCAGTCCTGCCCTCACCTTCCCTTTACCATTCCTTTAATTGTACGAAAATTTACTTGCATGATATAAAGAGAGCTGATGTCAAAATAAAAATACTAACGAGAGTGGTGCAGCTATCAATATTTCTTTCTATATGAGCTCTAAGATGGTTCTGTAGCCAAAGAGGACAAATATTTCACAAAGATCACAAATTCAATATGCAATAACCCTAAAATCATTCACTAATTTACATGTAAGACTGCTTGCGCTTTCTTAATCTAATATTAAAGTTATAAAATATCCCTGCCTGGTATTGCATCCCAGCCCTTTGCGTCTTTTCATGTAGCAGAGCTGTGATGTACCGTCTTTATGTACAGATAAATTGCAAAGAGCTTGGTTTCACCAACAGAGTGTGCTGTCCGTTCGTTATTAAATTGAGGGCAACATCATTAAGAGATTTTTGTATTGTTTTTATCTGGAGATCTTCTGGTACAAATACCCGATTCTAAACTAAGATGTTTGAAAAGCTATCTACGCTGAAAGCAGTTATTTTCAACACATCTGCTACAGAATGCCATTCTTGGCTACAGCATGCATTGCTGATGTCCTGAGCTGCTCTTTTTTTTTTTTTTTTTTCCCCCAAACCCTCTTCTAATTTACTTTGGGTTTTTTATGTTTCTTTTTAGACTCTGGGTGGAGAAGGCATGGGAATAGCAAACAACACATTTGGCAAGACTTCACTCCAGCAATGGTTAAGATTACCATTCCTATCAATAACGTGATGCTTTGCCTGGACTTTTTTCCTCTACTTAATTAATTCTAGGATTTTTACTCCCTCAACTTGCCCCTCTCTCATTTAAATTCACTGCATTTTCACAATGTATAATATCCTAATTTTTATTACTGAAATTTATTTTTGAAAAATCACTGTGGAATAAGTTCAGTTAAAAATATTTTTTAATTCAAGGAAGGAAACCTTATGAATTTTCTTTATAGCTTTGTTTTTGTTTTAGTCCATAACTTCTTTTTGATGTTTGCTCTGATCTATGATAGATTTCATATTATCTTATCTCAGTGGCAGACATAGAAAGCACTACTCAGATTCATTTCCAATTAACTCCTTACAGCACTCTCCGGAAAAAGAAATGCATAAAATAAAGCTCTGCATTCATCTCATTGCACCTGAATGAAAAGAAGAATACATACAGATAGCAAAGCCTAAAGGTCTCCAGCCAGAAGCTTGCATAACCCATTACACCCATACACAACTTGCCTTTCCTTGTAAATTCTCTCTTCAAATAGTTATGCATTTGTAAGTAACCAAAAAGACATTTGTTTCTTTCTATTGATACAAGTCATGCAGCAAGCAGTTTCCCTGTTTTGTGTACTCAAGAATCACTTTGAAAACAGGCTTTAAGTCATGTGGTGAAAGAGTGTATGGGGCCATGAACTAAATGGATCTACCAGACATCCGTAAATTACTCCCAATGCAATATACGTGAGACGCTTACATCTGCATAGAAATATTTATGGGGACATACAAACACACATGCACACACACAGCAAGGCTGACAAGGTGACTGGCCAAGCAACTTCATCAAGATCCTCTTAGCACATTTCTAATTTCCTCCGATAAGCCTCATGCTCAGTGGAATAAACCACAGGCCCTCCATCCAAAGAAATACAGGGGTAATCAGAGCACAGGAAGAACTTGACAATTCTACTTGTAATGTAACTAAGAGGACATTAATACAAATCTAAATCAAGCTACCCAATTGAGACTTCTGGTGGAAGCATGCTAAGGACTTGGTGTATCCCTATCCAGATGTATCCCTCAGCCCCACATAGTTCTGACTGACTAGAAAAAGGCCAAATTATTGACTTTTAATTTATTTTTTTTAATGAGTATTTTAAGAAGCATCTACAAAATAATATTAGTTTGTAGGCAAAGCACAACATACATGTAAAACACTACATAATTCAGGAGTTTGTGTTGGGAAAAAAAATGAAATTATAAATGAAAAGTTTTAAATGTGCAGCTTTGAAAAACAACTTGGAAATTGATAAACTTCATCCACCACATCCCTGTAGCATGGTAGCAGCCACTGTACAGCCTCTGGCCCAGGGATGCAAAACTGTCCAATTTCAAGTCAATGGTATTGTCAGGTATTTTCAGGTCAGGATAGAAGAGACTTTAAAGTTGTACCAGGAATACAGAAAATAAAGGGAAGAGAAGAAATTTTGAGTACTGAGCAGACTACTAATCAGTCCATTTGCAATATGACATGCCGTGCCTTTCTAGACTCAGTTGAAAATGCGCCCTCAAGCCAAAGGAGAAATTAAAGGACACATCAGGACAGATGTCCTCCTGCCCGCCTGACTACCTCTGCAGCTCTCAAACTCAAGTCCCCCTGTCCTTCATGGCAGGATCTGTGAAATGAATGATTGTTTCCATTAGACATGAGGAAATGAAACTAATTTTTCCCTGTATTATAAATAGTTGGCTAAGCTGAATACTAAGTGCAAGAATCCTCTGGTTACAAGGGGCAGGAGAAAGGAGAATAAATGCTAAACGCTACTTAAGTCAAAATTCAGATGCCTGACACAAAACAAAAAAAATGACAGAAACCAAATGACAGTCTCTCTGTAGATTTTTAGACCAGATGGACTACCGTGGTCATGAAGTCTGATCCCTTGTTGAACAGACTAGATTTATCTACTGTTAATTTATACTACTATGATGTATCTATTCCGAGCCTTTTAAACGGGTATACATTCTATATTAAACGGTCGTTCACACATGCAGCATACACAGTACCTGATCGCTGATATTTTTAATGCCATATTAAATTCCACCTTCAAATGAGCATTCCACCATGGTTCAGAGGGGGACAGAAATCTAACTACATCTGCACTATGGAAAGCTTGAGTCTACACAGCTTGAAAGGACTTGCTCATTGTGACTGGTTGCTTTCACAGCTGATATTTATAGCAGTAGTATAACACTATCATTCAACCTTGCAGCTTGACAGAAAGCCAAAACCTTGATGCCTTGTGAACATTAATAAAACTCAAAGAAGAGTTTCTGCAGATCTACCTGCATCATTCTGAGAAGAAAAAAAGAAAAAAACCTCTATCAGCCAAACCTCTATTCATTTTTAAATCTTTCCTTTCCTTTACAAAAATAAAAAATAAAAATTGTACTCTTTCATCTTGGTCTTCACCTAATGTAACAGATTGCAGCATACCAAATAACAAAATACTTTAAAAGTGAGTGCAATTACAGAAGAAATTTTTAAGCTGACTCATTAACATGCAAGAATTTGACCTGAATATGACAAATTCACACATCTCTCTTCCATTAAATCCCACTGGAAAAGATGAGTGTATGAACAAGAAATTAGTCAAAGTTGTAATTCCTGCAGTTATTTCCCTATACTTAAACACAATCTATCACTAAATTAGATACTTGTTTGAATTCCAAATGACTGATATGTTTTATATGATACATACTGTACCGCTGTGGATAACGATCGCAGTATTAAGAACAAAGTTTGCATGCTATATGTGAGCATTCAAACATGCCATTCAGATGTTGTAATCTCAAGCTTCTAATTGTGTGCCTGTGCTTTTGATATACTGACTCAATCAGTCATAATAGATAATCTTCATGTACTTGAGTAATTTCTTTAAACTAAGTTTCACAAAACAGATGCAGACAACTCATGGAAGCAATGAAATTTATTTTGGAAAGTATATGTCAAAAAAATGAACTTATCATCCTACTAGGTTTAGATTAAAAAATTAGAGCTCTAGTTTCATAATGAAAGCCAAATGTACTGGGAAAGCAAGACAGAAATCCTTACTATTGAGATGGATTTCTTTAGAAATTAGTATCTGAGTTCAGAAACTACCTCAAAAAACGTTGCATTATAAAAACAGATTCACTGGCCATTTCCACATTTCTCTCACAATGAATCTGTGTCATTTCAGGAAAATCACAACAAAATAAGCCACGGAAAATGTACGGAAGTCTTTTCATAGAATAAAAATGGAGTGACTAACGTGGATGACTCAGTTAATTGCATGACTTTCTACTAAGAGTATTCACTGAGAAAGAAATAATACTAAATGACAAGGAGAATACGGGAAATTATTTTGAACCAGTAAAAACATTTTACCAGAACAAATGCCTCGGTCTGAAGAGTATTATCTTCTTGTGCATACTGGAGCCAACAAAAAAAGAAATAAGATATCTATCTTCTCCTGATCTTCACCTGAGACCTTACAGTCACCGAATAATTCAGGTTGGAAAGGAAGCCTGGATGTCCATAGTCCAACACTGGGTCAGCTCTGAGGTCAGACTTGTTTTTCCATGGCTTTATCCAGCCCAGTTTTCAAAACCTCCATGGCTGAAGACAGCACAACCTCTGTGGGCACACTGGGGCCCACTGCTCAGCTGTCCACATGGAGAAGAAGCTTTTTCTTAATTCAGATATCCAGATACACACAGAGCAACAGAAACATCCTGAAGATGAGCCTATTTTTGTAGCAAAATTCAGAATTTGATTTTAAATTCAAGACCTCTTCTTAACATCTGCCTGTACCTATACTATGTTGCTTTCAGAAAGTCATTGTTATCTCTCAGTTGAAGATAACTAAGAAAAGATTCAGGTGCCATATCTAAGTACAAGCAATTTGGGTCTATTTAACCTCTTCACATGGCTTTATGAAAGACAAAAAGACCAGAACTGTTAACTCTGTCTCTGATCAAGTGAACAAGAAATATCAACCAAGTACTCAAGAGACTTTAATGACATTAGGAACAGCAGTTCCCTTATGAGTGTCATATCCTTATCAGTGGTTCTGCCAAAGAATACACTCTGTACTAGCACTGAGGGGAAGGAAGGGGAAGGAAATTCAGAAGTATATAGTTACTGCCATCCTATTATCTATTATATTTTATCACTATTATATATAAATATAATATATATAAATACAATATATAATATAAATATAATATATATAAAATATATATTATATTATTATATTTATCATCTATTATATTTTACACATTTATTTACAGACACATATACAATATATTCACAGGTATTATCAGTATGATTAAACAGCATTACAGCTTCCTTTCAAGCTTTTTTTGAGATACTAAAACATCTGATACCCAAAGAACTATAAAGCAGATTCTTTTTTTTTTTTTTTTCCCCTCCCATTGGTAGCTAACAATAGTAAGTATGGAAACATTCACCATTTTAGAATGAATAAATAAAACAGAATCACAGAATCACAGAATTTTCTAGGTTGGAAGAGACCTCAAGGTCATCGAGTCCAACCTCCAACCTAACGCTAACAGCCCTCCACTAAACCATATCCCTAAGCTCTACATCTAAGCGTCTTTTGAAGACTTCCAGGGATGGTGACTCCACCACTTCCCTGGGCAGCCTGTTCCAATGCCTCACAACCCTTTCAGTGAAGAAGTTCTTCCTAACATCTAACCTAAAACTCCCCTGGCTCAACTTAAGCCCATTCCCCCTCGTCCTGTCACCAGGCACGTGGGAGAACAGGCCAACCCCCACCTCGCTACAGCCTCCCTTGAGGTACCTAAAAAGAGCGATAAGGTCACCCCTGAGCCTCCTCTTCTCCAGGCTGAACAAGCCCAGCTCCCTCAGCCACTCCTCGTAGGACTTGTTCTCCAGGCCCCTCACCAGCTTCATCGCCCTTCTCTGCACCCGCTCAAGCACCTCGATGTCCTTCTTGTAGCGAGGGGCCCAAAACTGAACACAGTACTCGAGGTGATGCTACAATCATTCATTTCTAACTGAGATTTCTGCACTGAAAGCCTCATCTTTACCGAACTCTACAGGAGCCTAAGTGTTTGTGACAAGTTAATAAAACACTGAAGCCGCCAGTTCCTGTGTTCAGCCCTTTCAAGCCAGCAGCACCCACCCAGCTGCGCTGCCCTGCTCCGCGGCCAGGCCAAGAGGAGCGCCCTGCTGCTCCAGAGCCCTGGTGTCCTGAGGAAAATGCTTCAATCCTTCCCCCCCCACACCATCTGTCATATTCTGAAGGAGATACTTGTCTTGAGCCTGAAAATGAGTAACTTCCACAAACAATGAAAATTTCTGGTCAGCGACTGTGATATAGATCTATAGAGAAACTTCAATCACAAACACGTGAAAGAATTACTTTTCAAAGCTGATCAAGAATTATTTATTAGCTTATTAGCTGAACTGAACCAACCAACCAAACATTAGTTTTTGGTCTTTATGCAGAGAAGTATCAGTGTCTAGTTTCTTTCAATATTTATTTAATGACGCTATTACCATCAGTGGAAAAAAATAAATATACATATCTGCTGGTTTTACCTCCTTGTTCTAGCACACAGTGGTCCATGACACAACGTGGGCAATATACCATCTGAACAGCAAGGACTACAAATGTTGGAGGCCACCTGTTAATTAGTAACATTTATTATTTGACAGCTCTGGATCTCTCTTTACTGAAGCCACTCTGGAAAGAGCAAGCTTGCTCCAGATACATGCAATGTTTTGCAGGGCAAACACAGATGGTGTCGTTTCTATCAGAATCAGAAACTGATGAATCTTTAGCTCTGCTTATTCTGTATTTCAAACACAGTGTTACTAACTTACCACTAGGACCTGATGACAGCTAATTCTGAGACTTACACCGTGTGTGTAGCAAGAGTATACACATTTGAAAGAATAATTTCTACAGAGAATACTTCTCCAAAAATTCTGGAAACAGCAGTAGTGAGGCATTGAAACTCAGACAAAAACAGATGTAAATCTGAACACAGCATTGGACACTGGCGTGTGGAAGTACCAAGTAACTGCTTGCTGATAGGGCAGAGAGCTATTAGTAATTACATGTGCAGACTTGCCACCTACGCTTGGCTTGGACTTAGAGATGTAGCATTTACTATGTCAAGAACATCAACATCGTACTAGTTTCACATTTCTTATTGTTTCAGT
>NW_028180858.1:0-27520 GCF_964211825.1 Aythya ferina
GCATCACCCCAAAAAACAGAACCAAACCCCAAATACAATAGTTCCACTCCAAAAGTCCCCCTAAACCTACCTGATGTGCTCCAAATCCCAAAGTCCACTCCCAACCACCAGAAAACCCATTAGGAACTCAACTAAACACAACGGGAACCCCAAAACACCTCAAAAACACCCCAAAAGCGAACAGGATCAGAAGAAAAAACGGGATTTAACCCCCAAATAACCCTTAAACCTACCTGATGTTCTCCTAAATCTACAATCCACTCCCAACCACCAGAAAACCCAATGGAAACCCAACAAAACCCAACGGACACCCCAAAACACGTCAAAAACACCCCAAACAAGAACGGCATCACCCCAAAACTGGAAGAAATCCCCCAAAAGCACGGATCCAATCCCAAAACCACCCTAAACCTACCTGATGTGCTCCAAATCCCAAAGTCCACTCCCAACCACCAGAAAACCCATTAGGAACTCAACGAAACACAACGGAAACCCCAAAACACCTCAAAAACACCCCAAAAAACAACTGGATCAGAAGAAAAAAACAACGAAAACTATGAATTTCCCCCCAAAACCACCCTCAACTCACCTGATCTTCCTCAAAACTCAGAATCCACTCCCATTTACCTTAACGACCAACGAGAACCCAACAAAACCCAACGGAGAACCCAAAACACGTCAAGAACACCCCCAAAAAACACGGGACCACCCCAAAACCAGAAGAAAACCCTAAAAAACAGAAGAAATCCCCCAAAACCATAGATTCACCACCAAAAAAAAACTTAAACTCACCTATGTTCTCCAAAACACACAATTTACCATTTTCCACCATGATGACCAACGAGAACCCAACAAAACCCAACGGAGAACCACAAACACCTCAAAAACTTCCCAAAAAAGAACGGGACAACACCAAAAAACAGAAGAAAACCCCCAAAAACATGACTCTGCCCCAAAAGTCCCCCTAAACCTACCTGATGTTCTCCAAAACCCACAATTTACACTTTTCCACCATGATGACCAACAAGAACCCAACTATAACCCATCGGAGACCCCAAAACACGTCAAAAACACCCCAAAAAAGAACTGCATCACCCCAAAAAACAGAACCAAACCCCAAATACAATAGTTCCACTCCAAAAGTCCCCCTAAACCTGCCTGATGTGCTCCAAATCCCAAAGTCCACTCCCAACCACCAGAAAACCCATTAGGAACTCAACGAAACGCAACGGAAACGCCAAAACACCTCAAAAACACCCCAAAAGCGAACAGGATCAGAAGAAAAAACGGGATTTAACCCCCAAATAACCCTTAAACCTACCTGATGTTCTCCTAAATCTACAATCCACTCCCAACCACCAGAAAACCCAATGGAAACCCAACAAAACCCAACGGACACCCCAAAACACGTCAAAAACACCCCAAACAAGAACGGCATCACCCCAAAACTGGAAGAAATCCCCCAAAAGCACGGATCCAATCCCAAAACCACCCTAAACCTACCTGATGTGCTCCAAATCCCAAAGTCCACTCCCAACCACCAGAAAACCCATTAGGAACTCAACGAAACACAACGGAAACCCCAAAACACCTCAAAAACACCCCAAAAAACAACTGGATCAGAAGAAAAAAACAACGAAAACTATGAATTTCCCCCCAAAACCACCCTCAACTCACCTGATCTTCTTCAAAACTCAGAATCCACTCCCATTTACCTTAACGACCAACGAGAACCCAACAAAACCCAACGGAGAACCCAAAACACGTCAAGAACACCCCCAAAAAACACGGGACCACCCCAAAACCAGAAGAAAACCCTAAAAAACAGAAGAAATCCCCCAAAACCATAGATTCACCACCAAAAAAAAACTTAAACTCACCTATGTTCTCCAAAACACACAATTTACCATTTTCCACCATGATGACCAACGAGAACCCAACAAAACCCAACGGAGAACCACAAACACCTCAAAAACTTCCCAAAAAAGAACGGGACAACACCAAAAAACAGAAGAAAACCCCCAAAAACATGACTCTGCCCCAGAAGTCCCCCTAAACCTACCTGATGTTCTCCAAAACCCACAATTTACACTTTTCCACCATGATGACCAACAAGAACCCAACTATAACCCATCGGAGACCCCAAAACACGTCAAAAACACCCCAAGAAAGAACTGCATCACCCCAAAAGACAGAACCAAACCCCAAATACAATAGTTCCACTCCAAAAGTCCCCCTAAACCTACCTGATGTGCTCCAAATCCCAAAGTCCACTCCCAACCACCAGAAAACCCATTAGGAACTCAACGAAACGCAACGGAAACGCCAAAACACCTCAAAAACACCCCAAAAGCGAACAGGATCAGAAGAAAAAACGGGATTTAACCCCCAAATAACCCTTAAACCTACCTGATGTTCTCCTAAATCTACAATCCACTCCCAACCACCAGAAAACCCAATGGAAACCCAACAAAACCCAACGGACACCCCAAAACACGTCAAAAACACCCCAAACAAGAACGGCATCACCCCAAAACTGGAAGAAATCCCCCAAAAGCACGGATCCAATCCCAAAACCACCCTAAACCTACCTGATGTGCTCCAAATCCCAAAGTCCACTCCCAACCACCAGAAAACCCATTAGGAACTCAACGAAACACAACGGAAACCCCAAAACACCTCAAAAACACCCCAAAAAACAACTGGATCAGAAGAAAAAAACAACGAAAACTATGAATTTCCCCCCAAAACCACCCTCAACTCACCTGATCTTCTTCAAAACTCAGAATCCACTCCCATTTACCTTAACGACCAACGAGAACCCAACAAAACCCAACGGAGAACCCAAAACACGTCAAGAACACCCCCAAAAAACACGGGACCACCCCAAAACCAGAAGAAAACCCTAAAAAACAGAAGAAATCCCCCAAAACCATAGATTCACCACCAAAAAAAAACTTAAACTCACCTATGTCCTCCAAAACACACAATTTACCATTTTCCACCATGATGACCAACGAGAACCCAACAAAACCCAACGGAGAACCACAAACACCTCAAAAACTTCCCAAAAAAGAACGGGACAACACCAAAAAACAGAAGAAAACCCCCAAAAACATGACTCTGCCCCAAAAGTCCCCCTAAACCTACCTGATGTTCTCCAAAACCCGACAATTTACACTTTTCCACCATGATGACCAACAAGAACCCAACTATAACCCATCGGAGACCCCAAAACACGTCAAAAACACCCCAAGAAAGAACTGCATCACCCCAAAAAACAGAACCAAACCCCAAATACAATAGTTCCACTCCAAAAGTCCCCCTAAACCTACCTGATGTGCTCCAAATCCCAAAGTCCACTCCCAACCACCAGAAAACCCATTAGGAACTCAACGAAACGCAACGGAAACGCCAAAACACCTCAAAAACACCCCAAAAGCGAACAGGATCAGAAGAAAAAACGGGATTTAACCCCCAAATAACCCTTAAACCTACCTGATGTTCTCCTAAATCTACAATCCACTCCCAACCACCAGAAAACCCAATGGAAACCCAACAAAAACCAACGGACACCCCAAAACACGTCAAAAACACCCCAAACAAGAACGGCATCACCCCCAAAACTGGAAGAAATCCCCCAAAAGCACGGATCCAATCCCAAAACCACCCTAAACCTACCTGATGTGCTCCAAATCCCAAAGTCCACTCCCAACCACCAGAAAACCCATTAGGAACTCAACGAAACACAACGGAAACCCCAAAACACCTCAAAAACACCCCAAAAAACAACTGGATCAGAAGAAAAAAACAACGAAAACTATGAATTTCCCCCCAAAACCACCCTCAACTCACCTGATCTTCCTCAAAACTCAGAATCCACTCCCATTTACCTTAACGACCAACGAGAACCCAACAAAACCCAACGGAGAACCCAAAACACGTCAAGAACACCCCCAAAAAACACGGGACCACCCCAAAACCAGAAGAAAACCCTAAAAAACAGAAGAAATCCCCCAAAACCATAGATTCACCACCAAAAAAAAACTTAAACTCACCTATGTTCTCCAAAACACACAATTTACCATTTTCCACCATGATGACCAACGAGAACCCAACAAAACCCAACGGAGAACCACAAACACCTCAAAAACTTCCCAAAAAAGAACGGGACAACACCAAAAAACAGAAGAAAACCCCCAAAAACATGACTCTGCCCCAAAAGTCCCCCTAAACCTACCTGATGTTCTCCAAAACCCACAATTTACACTTTTCCACCATGATGACCAACAAGAACCCAACTATAACCCATCGGAGACCCCAAAACACGTCAAAAACACCCCAAGAAAGAACTGCATCACCCCAAAAGACAGAACCAAACCCCAAATACAATAGTTCCACTCCAAAAGTCCCCCTAAACCTACCTGATGTGCTCCAAATCCCAAAGTCCACTCCCAACCACCAGAAAACCCATTAGGAACTCAACGAAACGCAACGGAAACGCCAAAACACCTCAAAAACACCCCAAAAGCGAACAGGATCAGAAGAAAAAACGGGATTTAACCCCCAAATAACCCTTAAACCTACCTGATGTTCTCCTAAATCTACAATCCACTCCCAACCACCAGAAAACCCAATGGAAACCCAACAAAACCCAACGGACACCCCAAAACACGTCAAAAACACCCCAAACAAGAACGGCATCACCCCAAAACTGGAAGAAATCCCCCAAAAGCACGGATCCAATCCCAAAACCACCCTAAACCTACCTGATGTGCTCCAAATCCCAAAGTCCACTCCCAACCACCAGAAAACCCATTAGGAACTCAACGAAACACAACGGAAACCCCAAAACACCTCAAAAACACCCCAAAAAACAACTGGATCAGA
Organism: Aythya ferina; assembly: GCF_964211825.1. Taxonomy (NCBI): domain Eukaryota; kingdom Metazoa; phylum Chordata; class Aves; order Anseriformes; family Anatidae; genus Aythya; species Aythya ferina. Next base: position 4,891 of record NW_028180858.1, read on the forward strand.
AGAAAAAAACAACGAAAACTATGAATTTCCCCCCAAAACCACCCTCAACTCACCTGATCTTCTTCAAAACTCAGAATCCACTCCCATTTACCTTAACGACCAACGAGAACCCAACAAAACCCAACGGAGAACCCAAAACACGTCAAGAACACCCCCAAAAAACACGGGACCACCCCAAAACCAGAAGAAAACCCTAAAAAACAGAAGAAATCCCCCAAAACCATAGATTCACCACCAAAAAAAAACTTAAACTCACCTATGTCCTCCAAAACACACAATTTACCATTTTCCACCATGATGACCAACGAGAACCCAACAAAACCCAACGGAGAACCACAAACACCTCAAAAACTTCCCAAAAAAGAACGGGACAACACCAAAAAACAGAAGAAAACCCCCAAAAACATGACTCTGCCCCAAAAGTCCCCCTAAACCTACCTGATGTTCTCCAAAACCCACAATTTACACTTTTCCACCATGATGACCAACAAGAACCCAACTATAACCCATCGGAGACCCCAAAACACGTCAAAAACACCCCAAGAAAGAACTGCATCACCCCAAAAGACAGAACCAAACCCCAAATACAATAGTTCCACTCCAAAAGTCCCCCTAAACCTACCTGATGTGCTCCAAATCCCAAAGTCCACTCCCAACCACCAGAAAACCCATTAGGAACTCAACGAAACGCAACGGAAACGCCAAAACACCTCAAAAACACCCCAAAAGCGAACAGGATCAGAAGAAAAAACGGGATTTAACCCCCAAATAACCCTTAAACCTACCTGATGTTCTCCTAAATCTACAATCCACTCCCAACCACCAGAAAACCCAATGGAAACCCAACAAAACCCAACGGACACCCCAAAACACGTCAAAAACACCCCAAACAAGAACGGCATCACCCCAAAACTGGAAGAAATCCCCCAAAAGCACGGATCCAATCCCAAAACCACCCTAAACCTACCTGATGTGCTCCAAATCCCAAAGTCCACTCCCAACCACCAGAAAACCCATTAGGAACTCAACGAAACACAACGGAAACCCCAAAACACCTCAAAAACACCCCAAAAAAGAACTGGATCAGAAGAAAAAAACAACGAAAACTATGAATTTCCCCCCAAAACCACCCTCAACTCACCTGATCTTCCTCAAAACTCAGAATCCACTCCCATTTACCTTAACGACCAACGAGAACCCAACAAAACCCAACGGAGAACCCAAAACACGTCAAGAACACCCCCAAAAAACACGGGACCACCCCAAAACCAGAAGAAAACCCTAAAAAACAGAAGAAATCCCCCAAAACCATAGATTCACCACCAAAAAAAAACTTAAACTCACCTATGTTCTCCAAAACACACAATTTACCATTTTCCACCATGATGACCAACGAGAACCCAACAAAACCCAACGGAGAACCACAAACACCTCAAAAACTTCCCAAAAAAGAACGGGACAACACCAAAAAACAGAAGAAAACCCCCAAAAACATGACTCTGCCCCAAAAGTCCCCCTAAACCTACCTGATGTTCTCCAAAACCCACAATTTACACTTTTCCACCATGATGACCAACAAGAACCCAACTATAACCCATCGGAGACCCCAAAACACGTCAAAAACACCCCAAGAAAGAACTGCATCACCCCAAAAGACAGAACCAAACCCCAAATACAATAGTTCCACTCCAAAAGTCCCCCTAAACCTACCTGATGTGCTCCAAATCCCAAAGTCCACTCCCAACCACCAGAAAACCCATTAGGAACTCAACGAAACGCAACGGAAACGCCAAAACACCTCAAAAACACCCCAAAAGCGAACAGGATCAGAAGAAAAAACGGGATTTAACCCCCAAATAACCCTTAAACCTACCTGATGTTCTCCTAAATCTACAATCCACTCCCAACCACCAGAAAACCCAATGGAAACCCAACAAAACCCAACGGACACCCCAAAACACGTCAAAAACACCCCAAACAAGAACGGCATCACCCCAAAACTGGAAGAAATCCCCCAAAAGCACGGATCCAATCCCAAAACCACCCTAAACCTACCTGATGTGCTCCAAATCCCAAAGTCCACTCCCAACCACCAGAAAACCCATTAGGAACTCAACGAAACACAACGGAAACCCCAAAACACCTCAAAAACACCCCAAAAAACAACTGGATCAGAAGAAAAAAACAACGAAAACTATGAATTTCCCCCCAAAACCACCCTCAACTCACCTGATCTTCCTCAAAACTCAGAATCCACTCCCATTTACCTTAACGACCAACGAGAACCCAACAAAACCCAACGGAGAACCCAAAACACGTCAAGAACACCCCCAAAAAACACGGGACCACCCCAAAACCAGAAGAAAACCCTAAAAAACAGAAGAAATCCCCCAAAACCATAGATTCACCACCAAAAAAAAACTTAAACTCACCTATGTTCTCCAAAACACACAATTTACCATTTTCCACCATGATGACCAACGAGAACCCAACAAAACCCAACGGAGAACCACAAACACCTCAAAAACTTCCCAAAAAAGAACGGGACAACACCAAAAAACAGAAGAAAACCCCCAAAAACATGACTCTGCCCCAAAAGTCCCCCTAAACCTACCTGATGTTCTCCAAAACCCACAATTTACACTTTTCCACCATGATGACCAACAAGAACCCAACTATAACCCATCGGAGACCCCAAAACACGTCAAAAACACCCCAAGAAAGAACTGCATCACCCCAAAAGACAGAACCAAACCCCAAATACAATAGTTCCACTCCAAAAGTCCCCCTAAACCTACCTGATGTGCTCCAAATCCCAAAGTCCACTCCCAACCACCAGAAAACCCATTAGGAACTCAACGAAACGCAACGGAAACGCCAAAACACCTCAAAAACACCCCAAAAGCGAACAGGATCAGAAGAAAAAACGGGATTTAACCCCCAAATAACCCTTAAACCTACCTGATGTTCTCCTAAATCTACAATCCACTCCCAACCACCAGAAAACCCAATGGAAACCCAACAAAACCCAACGGACACCCCAAAACACGTCAAAAACACCCCAAACAAGAACGGCATCACCCCAAAACTGGAAGAAATCCCCCAAAAGCACGGATCCAATCCCAAAACCACCCTAAACCTACCTGATGTGCTCCAAATCCCAAAGTCCACTCCCAACCACCAGAAAACCCATTAGGAACTCAACGAAACACAACGGAAACCCCAAAACACCTCAAAAACACCCCAAAAAACAACTGGATCAGAAGAAAAAAACAACGAAAACTATGAATTTCCCCCCAAAACCACCCTCAACTCACCTGATCTTCCTCAAAACTCAGAATCCACTCCCATTTACCTTAACGACCAACGAGAACCCAACAAAACCCAACGGAGAACCCAAAACACGTCAAGAACACCCCCAAAAAACACGGGACCACCCCAAAACCAGAAGAAAACCCTAAAAAACAGAAGAAATCCCCCAAAACCATAGATTCACCACCAAAAAAAAACTTAAACTCACCTATGTTCTCCAAAACACACAATTTACCATTTTCCACCATGATGACCAACGAGAACCCAACAAAACCCAACGGAGAACCACAAACACCTCAAAAACTTCCCAAAAAAGAACGGGACAACACCAAAAAACAGAAGAAAACCCCCAAAAACATGACTCTGCCCCAAAAGTCCCCCTAAACCTACCTGATGTTCTCCAAAACCCACAATTTACACTTTTCCACCATGATGACCAACAAGAACCCAACTATAACCCATCGGAGACCCCAAAACACGTCAAAAACACCCCAAGAAAGAACTGCATCACCCCAAAAGACAGAACCAAACCCCAAATACAATAGTTCCACTCCAAAAGTCCCCCTAAACCTACCTGATGTGCTCCAAATCCCAAAGTCCACTCCCAACCACCAGAAAACCCATTAGGAACTCAACGAAACGCAACGGAAACGCCAAAACACCTCAAAAACACCCCAAAAGCGAACAGGATCAGAAGAAAAAACGGGATTTAACCCCCAAATAACCCTTAAACCTACCTGATGTTCTCCTAAATCTACAATCCACTCCCAACCACCAGAAAACCCAATGGAAACCCAACAAAACCCAACGGACACCCCAAAACACGTCAAAAACACCCCAAACAAGAACGGCATCACCCCAAAACTGGAAGAAATCCCCCAAAAGCACGGATCCAATCCCAAAACCACCCTAAACCTACCTGATGTGCTCCAAATCCCAAAGTCCACTCCCAACCACCAGAAAACCCATTAGGAACTCAACGAAACACAACGGAAACCCCAAAACACCTCAAAAACACCCCAAAAAAGAACTGGATCAGAAGAAAAAAACAACGAAAACTATGAATTTCCCCCCAAAACCACCCTCAACTCACCTGATCTTCCTCAAAACTCAGAATCCACTCCCATTTACCTTAACGACCAACGAGAACCCAACAAAACCCAACGGAGAACCCAAAACACGTCAAGAACACCCCCAAAAAACACGGGACCACCCCAAAACCAGAAGAAAACCCTAAAAAACAGAAGAAATCCCCCAAAACCATAGATTCACCACCAAAAAAAAACTTAAACTCACCTATGTTCTCCAAAACACACAATTTACCATTTTCCACCATGATGACCAACGAGAACCCAACAAAACCCAACGGAGAACCACAAACACCTCAAAAACTTCCCAAAAAAGAACGGGACAACACCAAAAAACAGAAGAAAACCCCCAAAAACATGACTCTGCCCCAAAAGTCCCCCTAAACCTACCTGATGTTCTCCAAAACCCACAATTTACACTTTTCCACCATGATGACCAACAAGAACCCAACTATAACCCATCGGAGACCCCAAAACACGTCAAAAACACCCCAAGAAAGAACTGCATCACCCCAAAAGACAGAACCAAACCCCAAATACAATAGTTCCACTCCAAAAGTCCCCCTAAACCTACCTGATGTGCTCCAAATCCCAAAGTCCACTCCCAACCACCAGAAAACCCATTAGGAACTCAACGAAACGCAACGGAAACGCCAAAACACCTCAAAAACACCCCAAAAGCGAACAGGATCAGAAGAAAAAACGGGATTTAACCCCCAAATAACCCTTAAACCTACCTGATGTTCTCCTAAATCTACAATCCACTCCCAACCACCAGAAAACCCAATGGAAACCCAACAAAACCCAACGGACACCCCAAAACACGTCAAAAACACCCCAAACAAGAACGGCATCACCCCAAAACTGGAAGAAATCCCCCAAAAGCACGGATCCAATCCCAAAACCACCCTAAACCTACCTGATGTGCTCCAAATCCCAAAGTCCACTCCCAACCACCAGAAAACCCATTAGGAACTCAACGAAACACAACGGAAACCCCAAAACACCTCAAAAACACCCCAAAAAAGAACTGGATCAGAAGAAAAAAACAACGAAAACTATGAATTTCCCCCCAAAACCACCCTCAACTCACCTGATCTTCCTCAAAACTCAGAATCCACTCCCATTTACCTTAACGACCAACGAGAACCCAACAAAACCCAACGGAGAACCCAAAACACGTCAAGAACACCCCCAAAAAACACGGGACCACCCCAAAACCAGAAGAAAACCCTAAAAAACAGAAGAAATCCCCCAAAACCATAGATTCACCACCAAAAAAAAACTTAAACTCACCTATGTTCTCCAAAACACACAATTTACCATTTTCCACCATGATGACCAACGAGAACCCAACAAAACCCAACGGAGAACCACAAACACCTCAAAAACTTCCCAAAAAAGAACGGGACAACACCAAAAAACAGAAGAAAACCCCCAAAAACATGACTCTGCCCCAAAAGTCCCCCTAAACCTACCTGATGTTCTCCAAAACCCACAATTTACACTTTTCCACCATGATGACCAACAAGAACCCAACTATAACCCATCGGAGACCCCAAAACACGTCAAAAACACCCCAAAAAAGAACTGCATCACCCCAAAAAACAGAACCAAACCCCAAATACAATAGTTCCACTCCAAAAGTCCCCCTAAACCTACCTGATGTGCTCCAAATCCCAAAGTCCACTCCCAACCACCAGAAAACCCATTAGGAACTCAACGAAACGCAACGGAAACGCCAAAACACCTCAAAAACACCCCAAAAGCGAACCGGATCAGAAGAAAAAACGGGATTTAACCCCCAAATAACCCTTAAACCTACCTGATGTTCTCCTAAATCTACAATCCACTCCCAACCACCAGAAAACCCAATGGAAACCCAACAAAACCCAACGGACACCCCAAAACACGTCAAAAACACCCCAAACAAGAACGGCATCACCCCAAAACTGGAAGAAATCCCCCAAAAGCACGGATCCAATCCCAAAACCACCCTAAACCTACCTGATGTGCTCCAAATCCCAAAGTCCACTCCCAACCACCAGAAAACCCATTAGGAACTCAACGAAACACAACGGAAACCCCAAAACACCTCAAAAACACCCCAAAAAAGAACTGGATCAGAAGAAAAAAACAACGAAAACTATGAATTTCCCCCCAAAACCACCCTCAACTCACCTGATCTTCTTCAAAACTCAGAATCCACTCCCATTTACCTTAACGACCAACGAGAACCCAACAAAACCCAACGGAGAACCCAAAACACGTCAAGAACACCCCCAAAAAACACGGGACCACCCCAAAACCAGAAGAAAACCCTAAAAAACAGAAGAAATCCCCCAAAACCATAGATTCACCACCAAAAAAAAACTTAAACTCACCTATGTTCTCCAAAACACACAATTTACCATTTTCCACCATGATGACCAACGAGAACCCAACAAAACCCAACGGAGAACCACAAACACCTCAAAAACTTCCCAAAAAAGAACGGGACAACACCAAAAAACAGAAGAAAACCCCCAAAAACATGACTCTGCCCCAAAAGTCCCCCTAAACCTACCTGATGTTCTCCAAAACCCACAATTTACACTTTTCCACCATGATGACCAACAAGAACCCAACTATAACCCATCGGAGACCCCAAAACACGTCAAAAACACCCCAAGAAAGAACTGCATCACCCCAAAAGACAGAACCAAACCCCAAATACAATAGTTCCACTCCAAAAGTCCCCCTAAACCTACCTGATGTGCTCCAAATCCCAAAGTCCACTCCCAACCACCAGAAAACCCATTAGGAACTCAACGAAACGCAACGGAAACGCCAAAACACCTCAAAAACACCCCAAAAGCGAACAGGATCAGAAGAAAAAACGGGATTTAACCCCCAAATAACCCTTAAACCTACCTGATGTTCTCCTAAATCTACAATCCACTCCCAACCACCAGAAAACCCAATGGAAACCCAACAAAACCCAACGGACACCCCAAAACACGTCAAAAACACCCCAAACAAGAACGGCATCACCCCAAAACTGGAAGAAATCCCCCAAAAGCACGGATCCAATCCCAAAACCACCCTAAACCTACCTGATGTGCTCCAAATCCCAAAGTCCACTCCCAACCACCAGAAAACCCATTAGGAACTCAACGAAACACAACGGAAACCCCAAAACACCTCAAAAACACCCCAAAAAAGAACTGGATCAGAAGAAAAAAACAACGAAAACTATGAATTTCCCCCCAAAACCACCCTCAACTCACCTGATCTTCTTCAAAACTCAGAATCCACTCCCATTTACCTTAACGACCAACGAGAACCCAACAAAACCCAACGGAGAACCCAAAACACGTCAAGAACACCCCCAAAAAACACGGGACCACCCCAAAACCAGAAGAAAACCCTAAAAAACAGAAGAAATCCCCCAAAACCATAGATTCACCACCAAAAAAAAACTTAAACTCACCTATGTTCTCCAAAACACACAATTTACCATTTTCCACCATGATGACCAACGAGAACCCAACAAAACCCAACGGAGAACCACAAACACCTCAAAAACTTCCCAAAAAAGAACGGGACAACACCAAAAAACAGAAGAAAACCCCCAAAAACATGACTCTGCCCCAAAAGTCCCCCTAAACCTACCTGATGTTCTCCAAAACCCACAATTTACACTTTTCCACCATGATGACCAACAAGAACCCAACTATAACCCATCGGAGACCACAAAACACGTCAAAAACACCCCAAAAAAGAACTGCATCACCCCAAAAAACAGAACCAAACCCCAAATACAATAGTTCCACTCCAAAAGTCCCCCTAAACCTACCTGATGTTCTCCAAATCCCAAAGTCCACTCCCAACCACCAGAAAACCCATTAGGAACTCAACGAAACGCAACGGAAACGCCAAAACACCTCAAAAACACCCCAAAAGCGAACCGGATCAGAAGAAAAAACGGGATTTAACCCCCAAATAACCCTTAAACCTACCTGATGTTCTCCTAAATCTACAATCCACTCCCAACCACCAGAAAACCCAATGGAAACCCAACAAAAACCAACGGACACCCCAAAACACGTCAAAAACACCCCAAACAAGAAAGGCATCACCCCCAAAACTGGAAGAAATCCCCCAAAAGCACGGATCCAATCCCAAAACCACCCTAAACCTACCTGATGTGCTCCAAATCCCAAAGTCCACTCCCAACCACCAGAAAACCCATTAGGAACTCAACGAAACACAACGGAAACCCCAAAACACCTCAAAAACACCCCAAAAAAGAACTGGATCAGAAGAAAAAAACAACGAAAACTATGAATTTCCCCCCAAAACCACCCTCAACTCACCTGATCTTCTTCAAAACTCAGAATCCACTCCCATTTACCTTAACGACCAACGAGAACCCAACAAAACCCAACGGAGAACCCAAAACACGTCAAGAACACCCCCAAAAAACACGGGACCACCCCAAAACCAGAAGAAAACCCTAAAAAACAGAAGAAATCCCCCAAAACCATAGATTCACCACCAAAAAAAAACTTAAACTCACCTATGTTCTCCAAAACACACAATTTACCATTTTCCACCATGATGACCAACGAGAACCCAACAAAACCCAACGGAGAACCACAAACACCTCAAAAACTTCCCAAAAAAGAACGGGACAACACCAAAAAACAGAAGAAAACCCCCAAAAACATGACTCTGCCCCAAAAGTCCCCCTAAACCTACCTGATGTTCTCCAAAACCCACAATTTACACTTTTCCACCATGATGACCAACAAGAACCCAACTATAACCCATCGGAGACCCCAAAACACGTCAAAAACACCCCAAAAAAGAACTGCATCACCCCAAAAAACAGAACCAAACCCCAAATACAATAGTTCCACTCCAAAAGTCCCCCTAAACCTACCTGATGTGCTCCAAATCCCAAAGTCCACTCCCAACCACCAGAAAACCCATTAGGAACTCAACGAAACGCAACGGAAACGCCAAAACACCTCAAAAACACCCCAAAAGCGAACCGGATCAGAAGGAAAAACGGGATTTAACCCCCAAATAACCCTTAAACCTACCTGATGTTCTCCTAAATCTACAATCCACTCCCAACCACCAGAAAACCCAATGGAAACCCAACAAAACCCAACGGACACCCCAAAACACGTCAAAAACACCCCAAACAAGAACGGCATCACCCCCAAAACTGGAAGAAATCCCCCAAAAGCACGGATCCAATCCCAAAACCACCCTAAACCTACCTGATGTGCTCCAAATCCCAAAGTCCACTCCCAACCACCAGAAAACCCATTAGGAACTCAACGAAACACAACGGAAACCCCAAAACACCTCAAAAACACCCCAAAAAAGAACTGGATCAGAAGAAAAAAACAACGAAAACTATGAATTTCCCCCCAAAACCACCCTCAACTCACCTGATCTTCTTCAAAACTCAGAATCCACTCCCATTTACCTTAACGACCAACGAGAACCCAACAAAACCCAACGGAGAACCCAAAACACGTCAAGAACACCCCCAAAAAACACGGGACCACCCCAAAACCAGAAGAAAACCCTAAAAAACAGAAGAAATCCCCCAAAACCATAGATTCACCACCAAAAAAAAACTTAAACTCACCTATGTTCTCCAAAACACACAATTTACCATTTTCCACCATGATGACCAACGAGAACCCAACAAAACCCAACGGAGAACCACAAACACCTCAAAAACTTCCCAAAAAAGAACGGGACAACACCAAAAAACAGAAGAAAACCCCCAAAAACATGACTCTGCCCCAAAAGTCCCCCTAAACCTACCTGATGTTCTCCAAAACCCACAATTTACACTTTTCCACCATGATGACCAACAAGAACCCAACTATAACCCATCGGAGACCCCAAAACACGTCAAAAACACCCCAAAAAAGAACTGCATCACCCCAAAAAACAGAACCAAACCCCAAATACAATAGTTCCACTCCAAAAGTCCCCCTAAACCTACCTGATGTGCTCCAAATCCCAAAGTCCACTCCCAACCACCAGAAAACCCATTAGGAACTCAACGAAACGCAACGGAAACGCCAAAACACCTCAAAAACACCCCAAAAGCGAACCGGATCAGAAGGAAAAACGGGATTTAACCCCCAAATAACCCTTAAACCTACCTGATGTTCTCCTAAATCTACAATCCACTCCCAACCACCAGAAAACCCAATGGAAACCCAACAAAACCCAACGGACACCCCAAAACACGTCAAAAACACCCCAAACAAGAACGGCATCACCCCCAAAACTGGAAGAAATCCCCCAAAAGCACGGATCCAATCCCAAAACCACCCTAAACCTACCTGATGTGCTCCAAATCCCAAAGTCCACTCCCAACCACCAGAAAACCCATTAGGAACTCAACGAAACACAACGGAAACCCCAAAACACCTCAAAAACACCCCAAAAAAGAACTGGATCAGAAGAAAAAAACAACGAAAACTATGAATTTCCCCCCAAAACCACCCTCAACTCACCTGATCTTCTTCAAAACTCAGAATCCACTCCCATTTACCTTAACGACCAACGAGAACCCAACAAAACCCAACGGAGAACCCAAAACACGTCAAGAACACCCCCAAAAAACACGGGACCACCCCAAAACCAGAAGAAAACCCTAAAAAACAGAAGAAATCCCCCAAAACCATAGATTCACCACCAAAAAAAAACTTAAACTCACCTATGTTCTCCAAAACACACAATTTACCATTTTCCACCATGATGACCAACGAGAACCCAACAAAACCCAACGGAGAACCACAAACACCTCAAAAACTTCCCAAAAAAGAACGGGACAACACCAAAAAACAGAAGAAAACCCCCAAAAACATGACTCTGCCCCAAAAGTCCCCCTAAACCTACCTGATGTTCTCCAAAACCCACAATTTACACTTTTCCACCATGATGACCAACAAGAACCCAACTATAACCCATCGGAGACCCCAAAACACGTCAAAAACACCCCAAAAAAGAACTGCATCACCCCAAAAAACAGAACCAAACCCCAAATACAATAGTTCCACTCCAAAAGTCCCCCTAAACCTACCTGATGTGCTCCAAATCCCAAAGTCCACTCCCAACCACCAGAAAACCCATTAGGAACTCAACGAAACGCAACGGAAACGCCAAAACACCTCAAAAACACCCCAAAAGCGAACCGGATCAGAAGGAAAAACGGGATTTAACCCCCAAATAACCCTTAAACCTACCTGATGTTCTCCTAAATCTACAATCCACTCCCAACCACCAGAAAACCCAATGGAAACCCAACAAAACCCAACGGACACCCCAAAACACGTCAAAAACACCCCAAACAAGAACGGCATCACCCCCAAAACTGGAAGAAAATCTCCCAAAAGCACGGATCCAATCCCAAAACCACCCTAAACCTACCTGATGTGCTCCAAATCCCAAAGTCCACTCCCAACCACCAGAAAACCCATTAGGAACTCAACGAAACACAACGGAAACCCCAAAACACCTCAAAAACACCCCAAAAAAGAACTGGATCAGAAGAAAAAAACAACGAAAACTATGAATTTCCCCCCAAAACCACCCTCAACTCACCTGATCTTCTTCAAAACTCAGAATCCACTCCCATTTACCTTAACGACCAACGAGAACCCAACAAAACCCAACGGAGAACCCAAAACACGTCAAGAACACCCCCAAAAAACACGGGACCACCCCAAAACCAGAAGAAAACCCTAAAAAACAGAAGAAATCCCCCAAAACCATAGATTCACCACCAAAAAAAAACTTAAACTCACCTATGTTCTCCAAAACACACAATTTACCATTTTCCACCATGATGACCAACGAGAACCCAACAAAACCCAACGGAGAACCACAAACACCTCAAAAACTTCCCAAAAAAGAACGGGACAACACCAAAAAACAGAAGAAAACCCCCAAAAACATGACTCTGCCCCAAAAGTCCCCCTAAACCTACCTGATGTTCTCCAAAACCCACAATTTACACTTTTCCACCATGATGACCAACAAGAACCCAACTAAAACCCATCGGAGACCCCAAAACACGTCAAAAACACCCCAAAAAAGAACTGCATCACCCCAAAAAAAACAGAACAAAACCCCAAATACAATAGTTCCACTCCAAAAGTCCCCCTAAACCTACCTGATGTTCTCCAAATCCCAAAGTCCACTCCCAACCACCAGAAAACCCATTAGGAACTCAACGAAACGCAACGGAAACCCCAAAACACCTCAAAAACACCCCAAAAGCGAACCGGATCAGAAGAAAAAACGGGATTTAACCCCCAAATAACCCTTAAACCTACCTGATGTTCTCCTAAATCTACAATCCACTCCCAACCACCAGAAAACCCAATGGAAACCCAACAAAACCCAACGGACACCCCAAAACACGTCAAAAACACTCCAAACAAGAAAGGCATCACCCCCAAAACTGGAAGAAAATCTCCCAAAAGCACGGATCCAATCCCAAAACCACCCTAAACCTACCTGATGTGCTCCAAATCCCAAAGTCCACTCCCAACCACCAGAAAACCCATTAGGAACTCAACGAAACACAACGGAAACCCCAAAACACCTCAAAAACACCCCAAAAAAGAACTGGATCAGAAGAAAAAAACAACGAAAACTATGAATTTCCCCCCAAAACCACCCTCAACTCACCTGATCTTCTTCAAAACTCAGAATCCACTCCCATTTACCTTAACGACCAACGAGAACCCAACAAAACACAACGGAGAACCCAAAACACGTCAAGAACACCCCCAAAAAACACGGGACCACCCCAAAACCAGAAGAAAACCCTAAAGAACAGAAGAAATCCCCCAAAACCATAGATTCACCACCAAAAAAAAAACTTAAACTCACCTATGTTCTCCAAAACACACAATTTACCATTTTCCACCATGATGACCAACGAGAACCCAACAAAACCCAACGGAGAACCACAAACACCTCAAAAACTTCCCAAAAAAGAACGGGACAACACCAAAAAACAGAAGAAAACCCCCAAAAACATGACTCTGCCCCAGAAGTCCCCCTAAACCTACCTGATGTTCTCCAAAACCCACAATTTACACTTTTCCACCATGATGACCAACAAGAACCCAACTATAACCCATCGGAGACCACAAAACACGTCAAAAACACCCCAAAAAAGAACTGCATCACCCCAAAAAACAGAACCAAACCCCAAATACAATAGTTCCACTCCAAAAGTCCCCCTAAACCTACCTGATGTGCTCCAAATCCCAAAGTCCACTCCCAACCACCAGAAAACCCATTAGGAACTCAACGAAACACAACGGAAACGCCAAAACACCTCAAAAACACCCCAAAAGCGAACAGGATCAGAAGAAAAAACGGGATTTAACCCCCAAATAACCCTTAAACCTACCTGATGTTCTCCTAAATCTACAATCCACTCCCAACCACCAGAAAACCCAATGGAAACCCAACAAAACCCAACGGACACCCCAAAACACGTCAAAAACACCCCAAACAAGAACGGCATCACCCCCAAAACTGGAAGAAATCCCCCAAAAGCACGGATCCAATCCCAAAACCACCCTAAACCTACCTGATGTGCTCCAAATCCCAAAGTCCACTCCCAACCACCAGAAAACCCATTAGGAACTCAACGAAACACAACGGAAACCCCAAAACACCTCAAAAACACCCCAAAAAAGAACTGGATCAGAAGAAAAAAACAACGAAAACTATGAATTTCCCCCCAAAACCACCCTCAACTCACCTGATCTTCTTCAAAACTCAGAATCCACTCCCATTTACCTTAACGACCAACGAGAACCCAACAAAACCCAACGGAGAACCCAAAACACGTCAAGAACACCCCCAAAAAACACGGGACCACCCCAAAACCAGAAGAAAACCCTAAAAAACAGAAGAAATCCCCCAAAACCATAGATTCACCACCAAAAAAAAACTTAAACTCACCTATGTTCTCCAAAACACACAATTTACCATTTTCCACCATGATGACCAACGAGAACCCAACAAAACCCAACGGACACCCCAAAACACGTCAAAAACACCCCAAACAAGAACGGCATCACCCCAAAACTGGAAGAAATCCCCCAAAAGCACGGATCCAATCCCAAAACCACCCTAAACCTACCTGATGTGCTCCAAATCCCAAAGTCCACTCCCAACCACCAGAAAACCCATTAGGAACTCAACGAAACACAACGGAAACCCCAAAACACCTCAAAAACACCCCAAAAAAAACTGGATCAGAAGAAAAAAACAACGAAAACTATGAATTTCCCCCCAAAACCACCCTCAACTCACCTGATCTTCCTCAAAACTCAGAATCCACTCCCATTTACCTTAACGACCAACGAGAACCCAACAAAACCCAACGGAGAACCCAAAACACGTCAAGAACACCCCCAAAAAACACGGGACCACCCCAAAACCAGAAGAAAACCCTAAAAAACAGAAGAAATCCCCCAAAACCATAGATTCACCACCAAAAAAAAACTTAAACTCACCTATGTTCTCCAAAACACACAATTTACCATTTTCCACCATGATGACCAACGAGAACCCAACAAAACCCAACGGAGAACCACAAACACCTCAAAAACTTCCCAAAAAAGAACGGGACAACACCAAAAAACAGAAGAAAACCCCCAAAAACATGACTCTGCCCCAAAAGTCCCCCTAAACCTACCTGATGTTCTCCAAAACCCACAATTTACACTTTTCCACCATGATGACCAACAAGAACCCAACTATAACCCATCGGAGACCCCAAAACACGTCAAAAACACCCCAAAAAAGAACTGCATCACCCCAAAAAACAGAACCAAACCCCAAATACAATAGTTCCACTCCAAAAGTCCCCCTAAACCTACCTGATGTGCTCCAAATCCCAAAGTCCACTCCCAACCACCAGAAAACCCATTAGGAACTCAACGAAACGCAACGGAAACGCCAAAACACCTCAAAAACACCCCAAAAGCGAACCGGATCAGAAGGAAAAACGGGATTTAACCCCCAAATAACCCTTAAACCTACCTGATGTTCTCCTAAATCTACAATCCACTCCCAACCACCAGAAAACCCAATGGAAACCCAACAAAACCCAACGGACACCCCAAAACACGTCAAAAACACCCCAAACAAGAACGGCATCACCCCCAAAACTGGAAGAAATCCCCCAAAAGCACGGATCCAATCCCAAAACCACCCTAAACCTACCTGATGTGCTCCAAATCCCAAAGTCCACTCCCAACCACCAGAAAACCCATTAGGAACTCAACGAAACACAACGGAAACCCCAAAACACCTCAAAAACACCCCAAAAAACAACTGGATCAGAAGAAAAAAACAACGAAAACTATGAATTTCCCCCCAAAACCACCCTCAACTCACCTGATCTTCTCCAAAACTCAGAATCCACTCCCATTTACCTTAACGACCAACGAGAACCCAACAAAACCCAACGGAGAACCCAAAACACGTCAAGAACACCCCCAAAAAACACGGGACCACCCCAAAACCAGAAGAAAACCCTAAAAAACAGAAGAAATCCCCCAAAACCATAGATTCACCACCAAAAAAAAACTTAAACTCACCTATGTTCTCCAAAACACACAATTTACCATTTTCCACCATGATGACCAACGAGAACCCAACAAAACCCAACGGAGAACCCCAAACACCTCAAAAACTTCCCAAAAAAGAACGGGACAACACCAAAAAACAGAAGAAAACCCCCAAAAACATGACTCTGCCCCAAAAGTCCCCCTAAACCTACCTGATGTTCTCCAAAACCTACAATTTACACTTTTCCACCATGATGACCAACAAGAACCCAACTAAAACCCATCGGAGACCACAAAACATGTCAAGAACACCCCAAAAAAGAACTGCATCACCCCAAAAAAACAGAACCAAACCCCAAATACAATAGTTCCACTCCAAAAGTCCCCCTAAACCTGCCTGATGTTCTCCAAATCCCAAAGTCCACTCCCAACCACCAGAAAACCCATTAGGAACTCAACGAAACGCAACGGAAACGCCAAAACACCTCAAAAACACCCCAAAAGCGAACAGGATCAGAAGAAAAAACGGGATTTAACCCCCAAATAACCCTTAAACCTACCTGATGTTCTCCTAAATCTACAATCCACTCCCAACCACCAGAAAACCCAATGGAAACCCAACAAAACCCAACGGACACCCCAAAACACGTCAAAAACACCCCAAACAAGAAAGGCATCACCCCCAAAACTGGAAGAAAATCCCCCAAAAGCACGGATCCAATCCCAAAACCACCCTAAACCTACCTGATGTGCTCCAAATCCCAAAGTCCACTCCCAACCACCAGAAAACCCATTAGGAACTCAACGAAACACAACGGAAACCCCAAAACACCTCAAAAACACCCCAAAAAAGAACTGGATCAGAAGAAAAAAACAACGAAAACTATGAATTTCCCCCCAAAACCACCCTCAACTCACCTGATCTTCTTCAAAACTCAGAATCCACTCCCATTTACCTTAATGACCAACGAGAACCCAACAAAACCCAACGGAGAACCCAAAACACGTCAAGAACACCCCCAAAAAACACGGGACCACCCCAAAACCAGAAGAAAACCCTAAAAAACAGAAGAAATCCCCCAAAACCATAGATTCACCACCAAAAAAAAACTTAAACTCACCTATGTTCTCCAAAACACACAATTTACAATTTTCCACCATGATGACCAACGAGAACCCAACAAAACCCAACGGAGAACCACAAACACCTCAAAAACTTCCCAAAAAAGAACGGGACAACACCAAAAAACAGAAGAAAACCCCCAAAAACATGACTCTGCCCCAAAAGTCCCCCTAAACCTACCTGATGTTCTCCAAAACCCACAATTTACACTTTTCCACCATGATGACCAACAAGAACCAAACTAAAACCCATCGGAGACCACAAAACACGTCAAAAACACCCCAAAAAAGAACTGCATCACCCCAAAAAACAGAACCAAACCCCAAAAACAATAGTTCCACTCCAAAAGTCCCCCTAAACCTACCTGATGTGCTCCAAATCCCAAAGTCCACTCCCAACCACCAGAAAACCCATTAGGAACTCAACGAAACACAACGGAAACCCCAAAACACCTCAAAAACACCCCAAAAAAGAACTGGATCAGAAGAAAAAAACAACGAAAACTATGAATTTCCCCCCAAAACCACCCTCAACTCACCTGATCTTCTTCAAAACTCAGAATCCACTCCCATTTACCTTAACGACCAACGAGAACCCAACAAAACCCAACGGAGAACCCAAAACACGTCAAGAACACCCCCAAAAAACACGGGACCACCCCAAACCAGAAGAAAACCCTAAAAAACAGAAGAAATCCCCCAAAACCATAGATTCACCACCAAAAAAAAACTTAAACTCACCTATGTTCTCCAAAACACACAATTTACCATTTTCCACCATGATGACCAACGAGAACCCAACAAAACCCAACGGAGAACCACAAACACCTCAAAAACTTCCCAAAAAAGAACGGGACAACACCAAAAAACAGAAGAAAACCCCCAAAAACATGACTCTGCCCCAAAAGTCCCCCTAAACCTACCTGATGTTCTCCAAAACCCACAATTTACACTTTTCCACCATGATGACCAACAAGAACCCAACTATAACCCATCGGAGACCCCAAAACACGTCAAAAACACCCCAAAAAAGAACTGCATCACCCCAAAAAACAGAACCAAACCCCAAATACAATAGTTCCACTCCAAAAGTCCCCCTAAACCTGCCTGATGTTCTCCAAATCCCAAAGTCCACTCCCAACCACCAGAAAACCCATTAGGAACTCAACGAAACGCAACGGAAACGCCAAAACACCTCAAAAACACCCCAAAAGCGAACCGGATCAGAAGAAAAAACGGGATTTAACCCCCAAATAACCCTTAAACCTACCTGATGTTCTCCTAAATCTACAATCCACTCCCAACCACCAGAAAACCCAATGGAAACCCAACAAAACCCAACGGACACCCCAAAACACGTCAAAAACACCCCAAACAAGAACGGCATCACCCCCAAAACTGGAAGAAATCCCCCAAAAGCACGGATCCAATCCCAAAACCACCCTAAACCTACCTGATGTGCTCCAAATCCCAAAGTCCACTCCCAACCACCAGAAAACCCATTAGGAACTCAACGAAACACAACGGAAACCCCAAAACACCTCAAAAACACCCCAAAAAAGAACTGGATCAGAAGAAAAAAACAACGAAAACTATGAATTTCCCCCCAAAACCACCCTCAACTCACCTGATCTTCTTCAAAACTCAGAATCCACTCCCATTTACCTTAACGACCAACGAGAACCCAACAAAACCCAACGGAGAACCCAAAACACGTCAAGAACACCCCCAAAAAACACGGGACCACCCCAAAACCAGAAGAAAACCCTAAAAAACAGAAGAAATCCCCCAAAACCATAGATTCACCACCAAAAAAAAACTTAAACTCACCTATGTTCTCCAAAACACACAATTTACCATTTTCCACCATGATGACCAACGAGAACCCAACAAAACCCAACGGAGAACCACAAACACCTCAAAAACTTCCCAAAAAAGAACGGGACAACACCAAAAAACAGAAGAAAACACCAAAAAACATGACTCTGCCCCAAAAGTCCCCCTAAACCTACCTGATGTTCTCCAAAACCTACAATTTACACTTTTCCACCATGATGACCAACAAGAACCAAACTAAAACCCATCGGAGACCCCAAAACACGTCAAAAACACCCCAAAAAAGAACTGCATCACCCCAAAAAACAGAACCAAACCCCAAAAACAATAGTTCCACTCCAAAAGTCCCCCTAAACCTACCTGATGTGCTCCAAATCCCAAAGTCCACTCCCAACCACCAGAAAACCCATTAGGAACTCAACGAAACACAACGGAAACCCCAAAACACCTCAAAAACACCCCAAAAAAGAACTGGATCAGAAGAAAAAAACAACGAAAACTATGAATTTCCCCCCAAAACCACCCTCAACTCACCTGATCTTCTTCAAAACTCAGAATCCACTCCCATTTACCTTAATGACCAACGAGAACCCAACAAAACCCAACGGAGAACCCAAAACACGTCAAGAACACCCCCAAAAAACACGGGACCACCCCAAAACCAGAAGAAAACCCTAAAAAACAGAAGAAATCCCCAAAAACCATAGATTCACCACCAAAAAAAAACTTAAACTCACCTATGTTCTCCAAAACACACAATTTACAATTTTCCACCATGATGACCAACGAGAACCCAACAAAACCCAACGGAGAACCACAAACACCTCAAAAACTTCCCAAAAAAGAACGGGACAACACCAAAAAACAGAAGAAAACCCCCAAAAACATGACTCTGCCCCAAAAGTCCCCCTAAACCTACCTGATGTTCTCCAAAACCCACAATTTACACTTTTCCACCATGATGACCAACAAGAACCCAACTATAACCCATCGGAGACCCCAAAACACGTCAAAAACACCCCAAAAAAGAACTGCATCACCCCAAAAAACAGAACCAAACCCCAAATACAATAGTTCCACTCCAAAAGTCCCCCTAAACCTGCCTGATGTGCTCCAAATCCCAAAGTCCACTCCCAACCACCAGAAAACCCATTAGGAACTCAACGAAACGCAACGGAAACGCCAAAACACCTCAAAAACACCCCAAAAGCGAACCGGATCAGAAGAAAAAACGGGATTTAACCCCCAAATAACCCTTAAACCTACCTGATGTTCTCCTAAATCTACAATCCACTCCCAACCACCAGAAAACCCAATGGAAACCCAACAAAACCCAACGGACACCCCAAAACACGTCAAAAACACCCCAAACAAGAACGGCATCACCCCCAAAACTGGAAGAAATCCCCCAAAAGCACGGATCCAATCCCAAAACCACCCTAAACCTACCTGATGTGCTCCAAATCCCAAAGTCCACTCCCAACCACCAGAAAACCCATTAGGAACTCAACGAAACACAACGGAAACCCCAAAACACCTCAAAAACACCCCAAAAAAGAACTGGATCAGAAGAAAAAAACAACGAAAACTATGAATTTCCCCCCAAAACCACCCTCAACTCACCTGATCTTCTTCAAAACTCAGAATCCACTCCCATTTACCTTAACGACCAACGAGAACCCAACAAAACCCAACGGAGAACCCAAAACACGTCAAGAACACCCCCAAAAAACACGGGACCACCCCAAAACCAGAAGAAAACCCTAAAAAACAGAAGAAATCCCCCAAAACCATAGATTCACCACCAAAAAAAAACTTAAACTCACCTATGTTCTCCAAAACACACAATTTACCATTTTCCACCATGATGACCAACGAGAACCCAACAAAACCCAACGGAGAACCACAAACACCTCAAAAACTTCCCAAAAAAGAACGGGACAACACCAAAAAACAGAAGAAAACACCAAAAAACATGACTCTGCCCCAAAAGTCCCCCTAAACCTACCTGATGTTCTCCAAAACCTACAATTTACACTTTTCCACCATGATGACCAACAAGAACCAAACTAAAACCCATCGGAGACCCCAAAACACGTCAAAAACACCCCAAAAAAGAACTGCATCACCCCAAAAAACAGAACCAAACCCCAAAAACAATAGTTCCACTCCAAAAGTCCCCCTAAACCTACCTGATGTGCTCCAAATCCCAAAGTCCACTCCCAACCACCAGAAAACCCATTAGGAACTCAACGAAACACAACGGAAACCCCAAAACACCTCAAAAACACCCCAAAAAAGAACTGGATCAGAAGAAAAAAACAACGAAAACTATGAATTTCCCCCCAAAACCACCCTCAACTCACCTGATCTTCTTCAAAACTCAGAATCCACTCCCATTTACCTTAACGACCAACGAGAACCCAACAAAACCCAACGGAGAACCCAAAACACGTCAAGAACACCCCCAAAAAACACGGGACCACCCCAAAACCAGAAGAAAACCCTAAAAAACAGAAGAAATCCCCCAAAACCATAGATTCACCACCAAAAAAAACTTAAACTCACCTATGTTCTCCAAAACACACAATTTACAATTTTCCACCATGATGACCAACGAGAACCCAACAAAACCCAACGGAGAACCACAAACACCTCAAAAACTTCCCAAAAAAGAACGGGACAACACCAAAAAACAGAAGAAAACACCAAAAAACATGACTCTGCCCCAAAAGTCCCCCTAAACCTACCTGATGTTCTCCAAAACCCACAATTTACACTTTTCCACCATGATGACCAACAAGAACCCAACTATAACCCATCGGAGACCCCAAAACACGTCAAAAACACCCCAAAAAAGAACTGCATCACCCCAAAAAACAGAACCAAACCCCAAAAACAATAGTTCCACTCCAAAAGTCCCCCTAAACCTACCTGATGTGCTCCAAATCCCAAAGTCCACTCCCAACCACCAGAAAACCCATTAGGAACTCAACGAAACACAACGGAAACCCCAAAACACCTCAAAAACACCCCAAAAAAGAACTGGATCAGAAGAAAAAAACAACGAAAACTATGAATTTCCCCCCAAAACCACCCTCAACTCACCTGATCTTCTTCAAAACTCAGAATCCACTCCCATTTACCTTAACGACCAACGAGAACCCAACAAAACCCAACGGAGAACCCAAAACACGTCAAGAACACCCCCAAAAAACACGGGACCACCCCAAAACCAGAAGAAAACCCTAAAAAACAGAAGAAATCCCCCAAAACCATAGATTCACCACCAAAAAAAAACTTAAACTCACCTATGTTCTCCAAAACACACAATTTACCATTTTCCACCATGATGACCAACGAGAACCCAACAAAACCCAACAGAGAACCACAAACACCTCAAAAACTTCCCAAAAAAAGAACAGGACAACACCAAAAAACAGAAGAAAACCCCCAAAAACATGACTCTGCCCCAAAAGTCCCCTAAACCTACCTGATGTTCTCCAAAACCCACAATTTACACTTTTCCACCATGATGACCAACAAGAACCCAACTATAACCCATCGGAGACCCCAAAACACGTCAAAAAACACCCCAAAAAAGAACTGCATCACCCCAAAAGACAGAACCAAACCCCAAATACA
>NW_028180857.1:0-27503 GCF_964211825.1 Aythya ferina
CACAGGGCAGTTTGGAGCAGGAGTCTCTCTGGAGGATCCTCTTTGTAGATTATGTGGGATGCTTATAGTGGTTGAACTGAGTTACAAGTCTAACATGCGTAGAGAAAGGGATATTAGTTAATAAGATGTTCTCCCTTCTGGTCATTTGATCCTCTCTGGAGGATGAAGAACAGATAGGTATAACTAGGTATAACTGAGTAGCTTTAATTCTTATTCATTACTTCAACTCCTACCATCTATCAGTAATTTAAATCTCCTTCTTCTCCTCTTTATACTCTTAATATTAGTGGTTTTTTGTTGTTTTTTTTTTTTGTGTGTGTGTTTTTTTTTTTTTTTTTAATTTGCCATCTTTTCTTATGGTTTCCTTTTGATGATTCAGTGCATCTCCTGAGCACTCTGCTCCTGTTTAGATTGATTTCACTTCTGCTGCAGTGAAAGTTTATGAAAGTTGGATAATTTACAGGATTTGAGAATGAAGATCTACACAACACAAGCTGTTATGTGTATAGGAAATGGAGGCAGCAAATCCTGCCCTGCTAAATCTGCTTGGGACCTTGCCCCGAAGAGAGTTTCCATAAAAACAGACCAACAACAACAACGAAACAATGCTACTCCATATTTAGTTGAAGCTTTCCAAAACATGTAGTGATGTTACTTTTCTTAAAACTAGTAAGAAGGGTTTCCAGCTAGATGGTCTCCAAAAAGAGGATGACACTATTCCAAATCAGCTACAGCATGAAGGAGATAAATTGCTCGGGAAGAGCATAAAAACTGTTATGAAATAATATGCTGGTCCATATGTTACAGAGCGGTTTCAAACAGAAGTATTTCATGATATAGAAATGTGAAGAGTGGAAACTGGATGGTCTATGACAGCCACTTGCATGTGAAAAGGCTTTGCCTTTTATTGGATTACCTTGACTGCTAATTTTCAGGCTATAAAGTGGTTAATATCTGCTACACTGGAAGACAAAACTTACTTCTTTCTTTAGAATTAAAAGCAAGTGCTTTTTTGTTTGTTTGTTTGTTTTTGCCTTTCTCTTTCTGGTCTGCAAATCAAATAAACATATGGAGAGAAAAAAGAAAAAAAAAATCCTTGCAACCTGTACTAGTAATTTCTACATTTTGAAGTAAAAATAGAATGAAAAATGAAAGTAAGAATTCTACTTCAGTTACTCATGTTGGAAAGACTTTCTTTTTCTTTTTTTCTTGCTGATTTCACAGGAAAATCAGAAGCTTTGTGTTTACTTCTGTTGTGATAAAGCTGTTGATTTTTTTCCCTCTGTTGCTGACATGCAAGTGATTTTTCTCATTACAGGAAGTGAATAATAAAAAGACTCAGAGCCAATATACCACCAGGGCAAAACCACATGCTGTGCATTAGTGCTTAAAAGATTCCCATCCCACTTTTCTCTTCACATCAGTCCCAGTCCCTACAGCTAAGCACTTCTTCCCACGCAGATAGATGTGATAGATTTGCAAATACTGGCAAGAGCATAGAGAGATCATGTTATGAGCCTAATGGTTGAACTGAGTGACAGACTTGGACTGCTTTATTTTTCATTTTTTTTTAGGTCAGATTTGGCACAAAGTTAAAAACAGGGTGGAATAAAGTTTGAAATGTTTTCTGAAATTATAATCAAAATATTATGTCTTAGGTTTATTCTCTAAGCACTCTGCCTGATGTTGAGTTGTGTTGGCAAACAACATTTGCCATTGGGATGTTTGAGAAGGCATAAGAGGTTTGTAAATCAGTTTCACGCGGCATGTTACCTATTTGTTATTTTCTTGTTTGATTTGCTAACAGGAAAAGAGATGCTGTTAGGTGGTATAAATGGCAATATGGAGTGCTTTTTTATTTATTTGTACCATAGCAAATTACAGTGAGATGGAAGATTAGTTACTCTGTGGAGGTTGCTAACATGAAGTTCTCATTTGATTTATTTATGTCTAACTGGGGACCTGTCCTCCCATATAAATTATTCTGGCTACTGTTTTATTTCTCAAGTCAAGACCATAATTTTCCATTTGTGACTTTTCTTTTTCTTAACATTCCTGAGTTTTGATGTAGCCCTTTAATATGTTATTGGAGAAGGGGACAACCTGAGAATGGGATTCATATGTCCGGTGTGAGGATTAACCCTTATCTTCAAGTCCTAATCTATCTCTTGTTTATCCTGCTGAGACGGTAAACTTGGCTGCCAGACTTAAATGTTGAAATCCACTTCTTTTGTAGGGTCACGCTGATATATGCTGAATCCGATCTCCTAAATGGTGCCTGGACAGACAGTTTATTGTTGGGCCTTGTTTTCAAATTGTTACTGGGTTCTTCTGAATTGTCTCCAGTTTTGCATTACTGTCATGCTCTTACCATTAGAAAAGAGATATTCTCAACTTTATCAGCACTTCTGTTTTGAAAGGACTTCTCAAGCAGCAAAATAAACAGCCTCTGTATGAAGTGTTTGTTAATGGATAGCTGAAAATCACCCTACCTCTTTCTGCAAAACAGATGATTTTCTTTCATTTAACCCATTACTGTTTGTGAAAGAGGAAGGCAACATTAAATTAGAGCTGCAGCTATCATTTGAAAACAAAATAAAACATCTTTATTGTTCTAAATTTTCTAGATTGCCCACCATCCCTGTAACTGAGGCTTGCTCCTATCCCCCCTTGTAGTAAGGGCCTTGCAATCTCTGAGCACTCAGCAGAGGTGCTGCCAGCTGGAGTCTGCTCCTAACAGCATCTAGAGGGAATGGTGAGATGGGCAGCCTCCAGGGAGGCTTCCAGCACTGGTTGGGTACCCAGAAATTACCTGACACAGATATACAGCAAGGCTATGGCTTGCTTTCTGTTTTTGAAGAGAGCCAGATTTTTTAATGCTGGTTCAGAAAACAAAACCAAACAAAACCAAACCAAAACTATAAACAAGCAAGGGTGGTGTGTCAAAATCATAAATTCAGTTCCACATTATAGATGGAATATATATATATATATATACATACACCATGCTGGCCAGTGGGCCCAGACAGATGCATATAAAACTTCTCAGTAGAGTTGAAGTTTCTGTGTATAAACCGATGCTGAAAGTAGACTTTAATTTTAAAAGCTTCTCAATTTTATTTACCCCCTAAAAACAAACAAACAAACGAAAAAAAAAACAACAACAACAACAAAAAATACACAAAACCACAGTTAAAAAGACAGTAGGTTTGACCACTGACTTTTGTTATTTCTCTCTATGGGCCAATAAGCCTTGACTCTTTTCCCATTGAGTGACAGAGCTTCAGTATCATAAAGGGAAAACATTTCTGGGATGAAAGTTTCTGCACTCCTGTGCAGGCCCTGCAGCTCTGAATGACCCCAGCAAGAAGAGAAGAAGCAAACCTGGATTTCCTGCATGTGGTGGGGAATTATTTATTTAGTAAGTCCTTCTGAATATTACCACCAATCATTTATTTCAGCCGTGTTTTAGGAGAAAATATCAAGTAGTACTGAATTTCTTGCAGAGCCTGATCAGCGTCTTCTCTGGTGGTCTCAAATACATTACCAGTGAAGATTACTATTCCACATCAAGTTTGTGGGTTATGGATGAAATTAGGTGTAAGACAGATTGCAGAAAGCTCTGTCAAACCTAAGGCCCTCAAGAGTCATACTCGGAAACAGATTTAGGCACCTGAATTTTTTCTATTCAAAGTTTTGAAGAGAAAGTTTGTTATCTTAAAAGATTGAAATGAATAGGAGTCAGGAGGGTCACAATTCCAGCATTAGGGACCTACCTTCAAGATAGCTTTTCCTCTTGGTCCTTACATACATTGCTGGGGCTCAGTTATTAGCAGTATGAGTTATCGAGGGTGACCATAAACATTTTAAAAGAACTTTTGCACAATAAGCAGTTTCTCTCCTGAGTTTCCTTGGTTTCCTTCTCCCTTAAATAATCAAAATGCTGCTGCTGTCACGGAGTGCTCTGCTCTGCTACAGATTATTTTCTACATCAGTTCATGAGTTGCAGTTCTTATGGACTGCAAATTAATCCATAGGAGTCTGTTGGCATGTGCTGTACCTCCAGGTTCTCCAGGGTATTAATTTGACTATTGATGTAGAAAATGCCAGTGGCTGTAAAGGTATATTACGCACTTTATTTTTTGTGTTTATTTTTCTGTATAATCCAGGAATTTACTTACAAACATGTAATCACCATGACTGGATGTTTAGCCTTTAAAGTAGAATAACATATTTTTCAATTTTGGGGGGATAGATTTAAAAAAAAAAAAAAAATGAAGAAAGTAAAGCACATTATTTTAAATGATTTTTCAAATGAAGCCATGAATTAATAACATAATTCTTTGTGACCTATCTCTACAGGCCGTATGTACTCTACAAAATATATACTCTAGAAAGTAGCCGTATAAAAGTCTGAATTTGTGTGGAGGACACTCAGTCCTGTTCCAAAGTATTATGACTGTTTTTAATTTCTCATAGAAACTATGGGTCTGGGACCATGAGAAACTGGAGGCCTGGGACTGATGCAGGGGAGGGGGTTAGCCCAGGTCCCACCTGTTTGGGGCCCAGAGGTTTTGGGATTTGGGAGTTAAGGAATGTTCCTGTGCTTCTGTGCACTGTGTTTTCTGCAGCTTGTTCCTGGGCTGTGCCTAGCTACAGTACTTGCATGGTTTAGTTGGGAGTGGAAAGGTGGAAAGGTCAAATATAAGTCATTGGTTTGTTTTGGTTTGTTTTTCTCTGTAAATAGGTACTGACTTACCACAACCTGTGTTTGTATTTACACAGTTAGTTTGGAAAGAACATGTTTTTTTTCCCCCCATAACTGGGAGAGTAATTGCAATCCCAAAAGGATAGAGCTGCCACCCCTCTCCTAAATAGGGAGGCTCCTGTCTGGGGATGGGCTAGGGGTCATTTGCTGGGGAGGGGGAAATCTGGCCCATAGGGGGCTCCGGGCAGCTGGGCAAAGGGGTCAAGAAATGTCATCGCCCCACTCTGCCGTGTTAAATGCTAACTGGAAAGCCCTAACACATAATTTAAATCCTTTACACATGCCACCCTGGAAGCAGAGCCTTATATGTAGAGTGCATGGGCTGTCCTATTATGGGAAATCAACTTTGTTTTGAGGGAAGCGCAGAGCACTGCTTCTGCGCAGGTCCTGGAATTTGAAACATGTAGGGGCCTCCAAAGAGCAGGGCATGAGTTACGGTGCCGGCTGGGTGGCAGCGAGGATCCCCAGCTTGCCGTGCCCGGCACGGACCCTGCCGGCTGCCAGCTGCATCCCACTGGGGCTCTTGCTGCGTGCTCCCCCACAAACTGGCTGGGGTTTATGCAGGGACGTGTGTGTCATTCTGCGGGGACAAGCCTAATTCAGCGACTGGAGCGGCAAAGTGGGAATATACTTTGCCAAGAAACACTTTGCTGTTGTTTTCCTTTTCCTCTGTTTTGTGGAGAGATTCATGTCTGCTCACGTGCTTTGGTATGAGGAAGTGGAAGATGATTGTAAGTACGAACAGACTGACATGATCTATCCCAATATTTGTCCTGACAGAGCAGCAGAGTGCTACGCAGCCCACTAACAGCATGCATTTTTAAATGTTTGCTTTCAGGGTCTTCTAAAGAAGGAGAGCACCAGGGAGGGGGGAAAATAAAGAGAATTTTGTGGTTTCTGTTAGAGGGTAAAGTCCAGTATGTTCTGTATAAAAGCAGTGTTCCAGAAGCGGTACCCAGCTCTCCTTTGAATAAAAATAATGCATTTCTTCCTGAGGCTGACCACTTATTAAAGCGTGGGGTTAAAAAATAAATAAATAAATAATGAGAAGACAGACCAATATAGCTGGAAAAAAGAAGTGTCATTGTTATAATAATTTGGCAACACATCAAAGGCTTAATCAGTTACTTTGAACTTTAATGGCATATGCAGTTTCAGTGCCTCATATTAAGTTAGTCAGTAAGGAATCTCTTCTCTCATCACTGAGCTGTCTGGTAGCAATGGAGAGAGGGGGTGGTAGCCCTGCTCCAAGCGAGCAGCAGCTGATCTCTCCCATGCGCTTCCCAGAAAAGAGCAGGCATGCTTTCCAGACTTGCGCTTGTTTGTTAGTTTAAAGCTATCCTTTATGTGCAGCAAGGAAAAAGAAAAAAAAAAAAGAAAAAAAAAAGATGATGCCAGGAGTAAGAGAATGAAGACAGCCAAGAATAAAAGAATGAGAGAGGGTTTTAAAACCCATCTTGCACACTCCCAGACAATCCTTCTTCTTCCTTTCCCACCCAGGCTCCCAAAACAGATTGTGCTGAAAAAAAATCCAAACTGTCAGTATTGCCCAGACTTAATCTGTGGTCCCCACCCCCTGCTTTATAATCTATTTTTGCTCTTCCACTTTCAGCTTAGTCCTCTGTCTGTATAGTAATAGCATTCCTGCTTTTCTGTTATTTTTCTGAAGCCATACAAACAGTCTTTTTCCCCAATGACATAGGGTAATGATGGGCTGTGTGGTCACTCTCTTCTGATGAAACTTCCTGAAAATAATGTTAAATTTTGTTGTGTTTGACAAGAAAGAAGCTTAAAACAGAAAATGCCGGCATGCAGGCATGGTTTTATACTATAGTTTACTTTATTTTTTTCAAAATGAAATCAAATTGCATTTTCTTGGGCAGCAAATAAGACTTCAATCAGCTTTGTGCTGCTAGGAGAGGCTCTGCAGTGGACCCTTTACTTGTTGGACACAGTCTGACAGTTCAAGAAGGGATAGAATTATGAGTTCAGCATCATCACATATTAGGAGGCAGATTGATATCATCACATATCAATAATTAGGAGGCAGATCATGTCTGAAAATACTGGGGGTGGGCTTGGGAAGAAGCACTGTCATAGGATTTTCTTAAGGAGCTTTCCTCCTGGTGGGCAAGAGATCACATTCTAGAACCAGTGACATAGTGCCCAGCCTTTTCTGCCAGTCCACTTTTGAGAGGAATAAGGAGGATTTGTTATCTTCCTTTTTCTATCTACTGCCTCACCATGAAGGCAGTCACAACATCTGCCCAGCCGCTTGTCCCTAGCCTTGAGGAGTGGGAGCTGAGAGGGAAGCTGGGTGGGTGCTTGCTAAGTAAGGGTGAAAGATCTTTGCTGCTTAGCACAGAAGTTATAATTGCACTCTGAAAACATAGTAGGTGAAAGAAAGAAAAAAATAGCTGTGTTAGAGCTTTTGAAAAATATGAATAGCAAACCAGAGTTGCATCTAGCAGCTGAATAGCATTCATGACAAGAGCCATTAAATCACTTGCTAAATTATGTCTAGATATGAGTCTAACTGCTCTCATATCTAGACTGAAAGGGAGCTGTCCTAGCACTTCTTGGGAATTATTTAGCTGAATTGATTTCCTCACCTGTATCCTGAGTCTTCTAAAGGACAAGGCATTCTTTTCTATGTGTTTTGGTATCATGTTGTGAAGGTTTTTTATAGTCACTTTTCATTAAAAAAGGAAAGCCCATATCTGCACTGTTTTACAAATGTATCCAAAATAATCCTCTCAAATTTATCCCCAGCCTTCACTTGAGACATGTCACTTCTCCCACTTTTTTCCTATGCTTGATTTGCTTATTTCTCGGTATCAGACAAAAACTGCTTGCTCTTAGTGCTGAGAGCAGTCATTTAAACCTCTGATTTTCTTCTTTAAATCCATCTTTTCTCTTTTCTTAATGTCCCCTCTCAAGACCTACATCCATCTCTGCCCTTTTCTTTTCTTCTCTCTCCCCATGCCACAGCAGTAAAGACAGGTTCTCGTTTTCCTGCTTTCTCTCACTTCTGTTGAGGATGACCTTTCACAAAGGTATTTATTCCCTGCCTTGAGCTTTGTTTTCTTTCTTGAGCCATTCAGTGTTTACTGAGTACTTCAGCCACAGTTAGACTGGAAACTCCTTGGGGCATGGACCATCTTTTCCTAGATTTCTACAGGTTCATTGACAGTGACCCCCAAATAATAAAGTGGCAGGGAAATGAGATACCATAAATTTCATTTGGTTTTAATTAAGATGAGATTACTGTAAACTTTATCTCAAAAGCCACCCTCCCTAGGGTATTCAGTATCATATGCTGTATTTCTTCTTCTGGCAGATATAATCCTCTTTCTGTGTCCTTAGTCTCAAATGGAACCAAATTTCGCTCTCAGTTGCACACAGACGTCCTCTTTCTGCTTGGATTTGCACAAAGTGGTGACTAAAAATAGAATTAATCATCAAAGCAGGGGCAGTGCAGAAAAGAAACTAATCCTGCCTGAAATGTAGTGGCCACAGGGACTGTCTTACCAGTGTTGCTGTAGCAGGGGTCCATATAGATTCGGGTTTTAGCTCAGGTCAGGAGTTCATTCCTGAAGAGAATTCCCTGATGCCCCTGCTTATTGCTGTGTGTTCGTTGCTGTCCCAGACTGCACGCACTGCATCCCTTTGGAAGGAAGCCAAACTGAGGGATGCTCTCTGAGAGCTTGTCTGATGTGCACTAACACAGCTGCTCCAGAATGATCCTGGCGAGGCATACACACATCAGGTGCTTCACCTTGCCTAACTCTTCCTGCTGGGCCACATGACAAGTGGCCCAAGACAACTCAGTTAGGTAGGAGAAGGACAACAGCATATGTCCTTAGATTGTGGATGTGAGGAAAGAACTGACGGTGAAGCCTGTCCCCCTTACTCTCCTGTTGGCTCCAGTCCAGAGTCTGCCCCTCACCCCTGGTCCCCAGTCTGCCCTAGGGCATCGCAGCCAGACCCTGCATACTCCAGGGCCACTCTCTGGCAGGGAACTGCAACCAGGAAGCAGGAGTCCAGCAACACGGTGCATGTGAAACTTGTGATCTTGTGACAATGCCCCCCCCCCCCCCCGTTATTTTTGATTATTATTTTTTTTAAGTGAAAAGATTAGTTTATGTTACTAGTAGAATATAGTTTACTGTATAGTTATTGACCAGATAGAGTTATTTATAAGTGAAAAGGTAAAATATTTGGAGAGGGGGAGAGGAGAAAGATTAACCCTTAACTAATAGTGTGAAATTATTTTAACCTCAGATTTACTCAAGAGGGTAAGCATTTTTACATGATTGCCAGAGGGAAAAGGATTAAGCTCATATGTATTTGTCATGGATTACTGATAGACAAAATCACATTCAACTGGATTGTGAACCAAGCAGCCTTGATTTGAAAAGGCTGACTTGTTGATTTTCACAGTACATTTTCAATTAAATGTTACCCCAAAGCTTAATCATCATTTAGCAGGATAACCATTGTACTGTTATAGCTAACCATTGAAAAGGCCTCCAATAAATTTAGCAGAACTTTATAGTACCACAGTGCTGTCGAGGAGAGTGCACTTGCAATAATGCCGTATCACTGTCAGGGGATGCAGAACAGCACCAGAAATTTTAAATAATTGTGCCTTATCAAAGACTGAGCTTTATGGAAAGCAGAAATAATGGTTAGCAGACTGTGGCTTTGCAGAGAGGCTTGCCAGCTGGGCTGCGCCGGAGAATGCACTCGTTTGTCTTCCCAGGAAAAGATGTGGAGCAGAGATGTTTGTTTTAGTTCATGGTACTCACTGCAGGTACCACAAAGCCTTGCACTCTGGGTTACTTGCTGCATGTGCAACAAGTTGGAAAAAAAACAACAACAACAACAACAACAACAACAAAAACATAAAATAAAAAAATTATGTGCTTTGAAAGACAGATACGCTGAGTTTTAAGAGTTTTTAATCTTCCTTGGTTCTGCTTGCAAGTCCTATTTCAATCTATGTTTGTCATTTAAAGCATGAGGCTGATAATTCCTTGGAGGTTTTTTGTTCCTTTCTCTCTCTGTGTTTTGTAAATAGTCTATATTTATAAGATTATTTTTTATCATTTGCAGTCTTTTATTCCTAAAGGCAAAGTAATGTTTGTAAATAGTGCGAGCATGTGTAGAAGAAATACTCTTATCCAAGCAAAAGGGTATGTTCTTGTAATTTTGATTAAGTACTTTCAAGACAATGATTAAGATAGCACATTTCTTAGAAGAATTTTTAAAGGATCATCATCTACAACTAATAAATTATCATGATACAAGTTAAAAATTAGAGCTGTAAAAGCTTCCTCATAGAAGACATTGCAAAAGTATGTAAGTCTTAAGGATGGTTTCTTTTCTGCATGTTTTGCTATGTTTTATACTTGGGAATTCCTTTTTAAAGAAAAAATAAATAAATAAAGGAGAAAGAATAACATCTGCTGTTTGTAGCCTGAAAGTCTGTGATGCATACAGATATGATATAAATGAGGATTCAAACCAAACCATTTTGCTTACCCTGCCTTTACTAAAAGATCCCAGGAGATCCCCAGGGACACGGTGGGATCATGAACACTGTGGAACAAGAGCACATCGTCTGAGTCAGTTTCAGTAGGGCTCATCAAACCCTCTGCGCCTGCTTCTTTCAACCACTTTATTTCTCTGGCTGTCTCTTCTCCTTCAAAAGTGTCCCTGTAAAAATTGCGAACCCAGTATCTGATATACTTTATATAAACTTGAAAAGAAGGCGGGCTGACGTTTCCTTGCAGCGTGCGCTGGGCTAGCTTCTCGGCATTATTCCGTGGGAAGACAGCTATACATTTATGTCTTGCATAGCATGGAGCTTGCCATCACAAAGGGGACTGGGTTTCTGCTGACTTTGGGCTTTCAGTGCATGTCCAGGAGTCTGCCTGCTTGCCACCCCCCGTGGGGATTTGCCACCTTCCAAAATGTCTGCCTGCTTCCTGTGGCTGAGCATCTGTGCATGCGCACGTTTCTCTGTGAGGGAGATTGTCCATGAGTGAGGCTTTGAATTTTGTGTAGTGCAGGGGACTGGAGGAATTTAAAGGGTGATTGGAATTTGACATTCCTGCCTCTTTATTCTGAAAGATACTTTGATTAAAGTGCTGGAAGGCTCGGCTAATGGAGGCGTTGCTTCTATTTCAGATATACTGGGTATGTGATTTGAAGGCGAGCCAAATCACAATGAGACGGAATAATGATGTCCTTGGTTTATTTTTTACTTGGTACATTCAGGTTTTGATTGGATTCGGAGCAAGGCAACAGTTTTCTCTCCCAGAGAGCCGTGCCGGTCCTTGGGCTTGCAGCCTGCTGTCAGAGCATAAGCATCTTGTGAAGGTCATGGACTGCAGACGCAGGAGAGGGAGAGAAACACCAAAGGGGTGGGGGAACAGTGAGGGGAAAGAAAGGAAGATTTCCTTATTGGACCTAGCCATGTACAAGCTTCTCATAAGAGACATTTCAGACATTTCTGTAGTGAGACCTATTACTGCTTTGACCCACCTAGCACCATGATGATGGTGTACATCTGTCCTGCCTCCAAGCTTCTTCTTGCTCATCACACACAAATATTTCAGTAGTTCACTTCACCTTGTTCTCTCATTCTCTTAATTCTCTCTCTTTTTTTTTTTCTTTTTTTTGATTCTACATTTCTCTTTGGAAAAGACTAAGACTATTCATGAATTATTTTCTCTCTGAACAAAGTTCAGAGCTTCCCAGCTGTTGCTAAAGTGGTAGAAAATTAATGCAGGCACTATATCTTCTAAAATGTTGGTAACATTGTATAGTTAGCATTTTCAGAGTTTTTAAAAAGCATCTTGTGGAGTGTCTGGATGATGGACACTGAAAATAAGCTGATAGGAACCTAGGAGGTGTTCTGATATAAATGGGTGATGTGAGAATAGTTGTGCCTATTTCCTAGATACAGAGAAAATACTGCTAGACATACAGTTACCTTGCAGCATTCCTGGGCTTACAAAGCCTCAGCCAGCTCCCCAGACCTTCCTGTCTGTCTAAACTATCCCAAAGTTGATCAACTTGTAAGAAAGACACGAGGATGTCTGTTGAGGAAAAGGAGTGAGAGGGAAGGCAGCACTCCTTGCTGGAGAGACTGAGATGGGATGACCTCAGGGGCAGTGACCCTGCCCAGCTTAAAAGGGGCTGTGTAAACAGCTTATTGAAAAGAAAGGGAAGAAACTCAGAAGGTGCTAACCAGTGATGAACTTATTGTGAATTTGCAGGTAGCCATGCTTATTCAGTTGAATTCACTTTATACTATTTTGTGTTGTGAAGATTGTTAGCAGCCCCGAAAGAATTAGTATTTTGCACTGGACTTCAGGACAAGTGTGTATACACATGTATATATTCATTTAACATGATTTGCAGTCAATCTTATTACCATATGATTTAGTACGTATTTAATGCTAATTCCCTGCCCCACCCTTTTTGCACCACATATTTACACCAAATTCTAAGGCCACATTTATAAATGCTTGGTAGACTGATGGTTACTCACTCTCCGAAAATGTAGAAGATCCAGATTAAAGTGTTTGCTCTGTTTATACTCTGTTTACA
This sequence comes from Aythya ferina, assembly GCF_964211825.1. Lineage (NCBI taxonomy): Eukaryota > Metazoa > Chordata > Aves > Anseriformes > Anatidae > Aythya > Aythya ferina. The sequence goes on from NW_028180857.1 coordinate 12,392, forward strand.
GAGGAGAAAAGCTTCAGTTGCATTGGATGTCAAATGGAAACCAAAGGTGAAGCCAAGTAACTTTTCACAAAAAGGAATTCTTGTTTTCTCGCCAACATGAGAACAATTCCTTTTATAGTAATCTGTAAAGGACAAGTGCATTATAGAGTTGATTCCGTCCTTTCTGTTCTTCCTAATAATTAAAAAAAAAAAAAAAAAAAAAAAAAAAAAAAAATTCTGGAAGCTCTAACAGAGCAAGGAGAGAAACATTATACTGTGAAATAAATGGTGAATTAAGGAGCAGGTATCTCACAGTAGAATGTAAAACACTTGATGGGGAAAAAAAAAAAAAAAGCTTTGTAAGCATAAGAGATTGTCACAAATCTGAATTTTAAATATTTTCCTTTAATTGTTTAAGTTTCTGTGATATCTACATCCTTGTAACTGAATGATTCAGGATGGCTCAGTGATATAGATTTAAATTTAAAAGGTGTTGCTTTAACCAGTCTTTTCATCTTTATATAGAGCCTATAAGTTGAATTTGTACCTAATTACACCTGCTTAGTCTATTTGGAGTAAAAGATATCCCCAATGAAGTGGCATTTCCCACTTGAATGATGAAAGCTTAAGAGACCGTAAGTTGGGGCAGAATTTTGCCTAGAGAAAAGAAATCTATTAGATTACATAGTCTATCTCTACTTCCTGTCCAAAGGAAGGCGAGTCTATTCAGAGTCAATCCCCAAATCCTTCTATTTTTAGCACAGTGACTAGCTTAATGCTATTATTCAACTCTTAGAGCAAAAAGCTGTAACTGGAAACATGTTCTGTTCTGAAACAAACTAAATGATTCTAGATGTTCAACATTCTGTCCTGTATCGACGAACCTAGTCTTCTTGGGGAAGAGCTGCTGAATTGTGAAGCACAAACTCTCCCTACTGATGCTGCTGTCAGCTCTCTTTATTTCTTCCTTTAGTCCTTTTACCACTTTCCCCTTTCTCTGAGTCATGCACATCCATTGCTTTAGTGCTTTAGCTGCTTTAAAGAAGCTCTTTCCTCCTCCAAGAAGGCTTGCTAATTTTTGCATATTATCTTAAGCTGACTTAACAGTCATTTTGCCAAGTCTTCCCAGCTGTTGCTACTGCTGAATTGATTCATTTTTTCTTGTGATGTGTTGTAGGGAAATGTGAAGCAAGTTTACTTGACCTGTAATCCTCCCCATAACTGAGGAAACGATGCGGTTTGAACAAAGACTTGTTCCAAATGTGGCCAGAGTTTTTTGTTTGTTTGCTTGCTTGCCCTAAATCTACCTGTTGTAGGCACAGAGGGTCTTGTTTTTGTTTTTTTTTTTTTTTTTTTTTTTTTTTTTTCCTCTTACATGGGAAATTCTTATCTAGAAAGTGAAAAGCATCTTGGCCCTAAATAGTAGCCAGGGAATTTGGTTTCTCTTTGTGCCATAAGTCAGTCTGTGGAGGTTTTTGACCAATAAAAAGCTCCTAAGAGATGTGGTGGCTGTCTTGGAATGCTTCCAGAAGCTGTTGCTCAGCCTATAAACTGATGAAACTTCACAGAGTCACACCACAGCTGAGTCTGGAAGAGGCTGCTGGAGATCATCTAGTCCAAATTCCCTGCTCTGAACAGGGTCAGTGAGGACAGTTTGCTCAGGGCCATGTTGACTCAGGTTTCAGATATCTCTAAGAATGGAGACTCCACAGTCTTTCTGCACAGCCTGTTCCAGGGTGTGGCCACCCTCACAGTAATTTTTTTCCTTACTATTTTTATGTGAAATGTCCTGTATTTCAATGTATGCCTACTGTTTCTTGCCCGTCAGTGGGCCCCAAGGAGAAGAGTCCGGGTCTGTCTTCTCTACATACCAATCAAGCATTTATACAAATTGATAAGATCCCAATGAATTTTTTTCATCTGAACAGTCCCAGTTTTCTCAACCTCTCTTCAAAGGAGAGATGTTCCAGTCCATTAATCATCTCCATGGCCCTTCACTGGACTCTCTCCCATAAGGTCATTTCTCCCCTGCACTGGGAAGCCCAGGCCCAGACTCAGCACTGGATGTGTCTCACCAGGGCTGACCAGAAGGGAAGGATCCACCCTCCACCTGCTGGTGATGCACCTAAATTATAAACTGTATTTTTAATTATAAATTGTTAAAGTGCAGGGGAAAAAAAAATATTTAGCTGCTGCTTAAACTATTAAATAGCATGCCCTGCAATTTTGTGAATCTGTAGCACGCTAAGTGCTGTCTGTGTGGTAACATGATCCTCCCAAATTTGGTCAGTATTTTACTTGGAACTTTTGGGAATTTAACATAAAATACTTGAAGTGAGGTTTTCTTTACCTGCAGGATCTGGATTTAGAATCAGAAATCAATCAGAAGTCTTCTAGTGTGAAGGGCTTCCATCTGGGAACGTAAGAAATCTGAGCACTCTTGATTTGGAAGATGGACTTCTATGCATCAGCTTTTTATTCAAGGACAGGGTATTTTTAAGCCAAAAAGAAAATATACTGTATGCCACAGCTTCCAGGATTCCTTAAGTTGATCCTACTTCTTTTAAAGTTATATTCTGTTTCATTATATTCTGTTTCAGTTTTGCAGCCTGTGAATTTGCATACTCTCTTTGATCTATTTTATTCTGTTATAATCTTTTGTATTTTAATTTGCAACCTCTGGAGGCTATTTCTTGGTCTACAGCTATATCCATAGCTGCACCCATTCATGAGAAGTTGCTTTTAGAAATCCTGTATCGCGTTCTCGTGCAGAAACAACACAACACTGGAATAATTGCCTGAGGCCTTTTCCTAATAAACACCAGAGATTATTGTTGTTTGTTTATAATGATGTAAGTCTATGTTTTCTACACTGTAAAAATCCCTGGATTTTTTTCTTTGTCAGTTTCTTTTGGTGAGAATGCACTCTTGGGAAGTTGTACCTGACTTCAGAATATGCTGAGAGTTTTCAATATACTCCATATTTTATAGTGTCTGGAGCATACAGTTTGAAATAAAAATGAATGTGTCAACTGTTTGCTTCATAGGTACGTGCCACAGTTAATGAGTCTACAAATGTTAATTGGCTATTAATTACCAATATACTGTGCAAAATCCTGAGGCCAGAATGCGATTCTGAATTTGTAATCATCATAAGAAAAAGAAAAAAAAAAGAAGTTTGTTTTGTTTGTTTGTTTGTGTAGATGAACTTGAATACTGAAATTAGGTTGGCAGAAGACAGTAAAAATATTATTTCTCTATGAAAGAGAAGTTGTCATTACTGTGGCCAGGGCTCCTAGCTGGGAACAATCAACGATGTTGCAGGAAAGAGGAGAGACCCAGGGATGAGTCTGTGAAGCATCAAGCACTCTGCATGATGGTGGTCACAGTTATTAGTTATTATGACAATTGTGAAAAGATCTAGTTATTTTGAAGGGTGTCACAGGGTACATGGTAACATGATAAGAAAGGGAATGAAAAGAAGATATTTTAATAATCATAACAACAATTCAGTAACAAGATGCATATATTGGAGAAAGTTTTCAAAATGGATGTTTATGAGGAAAAAAAAGGAAAATGACATCACTTTGGTTTATGTCAGTATATAGTTTACTCCACTATAATTCAAATAAATTAATAATCTAACACTATCATAATCTATGTGAAATGAATGTATGAATCATTATAATTAATATTGATATAACAATTGAAAGTACTATTTGTAGGAAATCATATGCACACTTCAATTAAGCTGTAATATAAATGCAATTTAAAATGTAACTGCAGATTAAGTGTAACACTCAAGCCTGACTTCATGCAGAGAAACCTTTTCATAGGGCCCTAACTATTAACAATATCATTATCATTTTTAATAGACAAAAATGTCAATGCTGTTAGACAATGAGAAATGCACCAGCAAATCAGTGAATCACATGTTTCTGGTACTAAAACAGCTAGCATCCTAGATTTACAAAACAATTACAAGAACTTGTTTTGATGATGCAAATCATAAAATCATAGAATTGTTTGGGTTGGAAGGGGCTTTAAAGACCATCTAATTCCACCCCTGCCACTAAGGACACGGACACCTCCCACTAGACCAGGTTGCTCTAAGCCCCACCCAACCTGGCCTTGAACATCCTCAGGGATGGGACATCAAGAGCATCTCTGAGCATCCTATTCCAGTGCCTCACTACCCTTACAGTGAAGAATTTCTTCACAATGCCTAATCTAAATCTACCCTCTTTTAGTTTAAAACCAACTCCTTGTCCTATCCCTACACAACCTGACAAAGAGTCCCTCACCAGCTTTCCTGTGGGCCCCCTTTAAGTACTGAAAGGCCACTATAAGGTCTGCACTTAGCCTTCTCTAGGCTGAACAACCCCAACTCCCTCAGCCTGTCTTCATAGGAGAGGTGCTCCAGCCCTTTGATCATCTTTGTGGCCCTCCTCTGGACTTGTTCTAATAGGGTAATAGGTCCATGTCCTTCTTGTGCTGGGGGCCCAAGAGCTGGACACAGTGTTTCAGGTGGGATATCATAAGATATCAGAGTAGAGAGAGAGAATCACCTGCCGGTCATGCTTCTTTTGATGCGGCCCAGGAGGTGGTTGGATTTTTTGCACACATTGCCAGCTCAAGCCCAGCTTCTCATCAACCAACACCCTCAGGTCCTTCTCTTCAGGGCTGCTCTCAGTCCATTCATTACCTAGCTTGTATTTGTGCTTGGGATTGTCCCAGCACAGATGCAGGACCTTGCACTTGGAAATAAATGTTATGGTAAACGGTGGATGCCCTTCAAAGAGTAGGGTGTTTTGGAGGCAGTAGAGACTGATGGAAAAACAGGGAGGCTATATGAAGCCATGTAGGAATGTGTGGGTTAGAGGGAGGAAAGCAGGTGGACAGAATGCAGCCAGAGAGGCTTGAGGAAGGAGTAGAGATGTGAGCAAGAGGTGGCATCTATGGAGCTATACCAACATAATGTACATTTGCAAGGGGCTTGCATGAGAATGTAAGGTGCAGAAGACCGTAAAGACATACAAGTAGGAATAGTAAGTATGGGGGGATATTTTAGCTGTCTTTGTTTCTCACCTACATGTTTGTCACTGTCTTTTCACACTGGTTAGCAGATAGGTTTGAAGACATTGCTGCTGGAGTTACAGCTTTCACAAAGTGAGTGTGATAATCAGCATGAGAAAACCCAGTTTTCTAACTCAGAGCCCTTCCCAGTTCTTCACTTCCCAGTGTGACAGGCCTGTTGTATGTTGCTTCAGGAGGTCTATGTGTAGTCTAAATCATCTTGTTCTCTGTCTAGAGTAAACCATATGATCGGTTGATGCAGCATGACATAAATTACAGATTGTGCATAAATTGTAATGGATCTAACTCATCACAGCCTAAGTTAATTTAGAATTCACTTGCAAAACAAAAGTTTTTGTTCAGTTTTCACAGCTATCTGGAACATCTGTATTATACATCTTCAGCTCTCACCTGTTTTGTGGATAGGCAGGACTTGGTATAAGATTGCTTTTTCTCATTCAAGTTCAGAGGAGAGACCTGCATAGACACCAGTCTAGGAGGCCATGGTGCTTTTCCAGACATGTCATTGCTGAACTGCCTTCAGTTCTCTGTGCTTGCTGCATCCATCTGGGTTAGGACACATCCACTTTCTCCAGCACAGTCTGCGAGCCGTGGAGGGAGTGTTGCCACTGTGATTTGGGATAAAGCCACAGCCTAGCAGACCCACACACTCTTGAAACAGAGATACATTCATTGGAGACTTGACCGGGGGAAGAAAGGAATGCTGCAGTTTCACGGGGCCCCGTTTGCGGCAGTCGTCCTGGTGCTGGCTCTATTATTCATTGTTCAGATAGCAATGCCCTTGCCAAACCACCCCGCCAACTATGTGGCTCTGGGTCTCTCTTGCTAATGTGTTGTCACGGTTCTCCCTTTGCCCCTTTCCTCCCACCTCCCCGGAAAACTTGAGTCAGTTTTTACATAGTTTGTATAAAAGAAGGTTTGGTGCCTTTTACTACTTAGCACGAAAAGCTGGGAAAGTTGAAAGGAGATTGATTGCCTTTCTCTGCAGGTAAGGGGACCACTGGCACATGTCCTACTCAGTCTCTTTCTTCACTCTCTTTATTGTCAGTAACTTGAAGTTTTTGAAGTAGTAATACGAATTGCTGTGGCCACTGATATTGAATCCTTCTTTTCCCTTTTTCAGAGAGCTTCCTCATTACTGCTAAGAATCATCCCAGCAGTTACACTGCCAGGCTTGACCCCAAATCATCGGCAAGATACACTAATCCCTTCTCACTGCCTGAAAGGATCTTACTCCCTTGCTGCTTTAGAAAGCTAACACCAGAACAAAACAAAACAAAAGACTATCCTCTCTGGAGCTGTAATCATCAAGCAACAAGCAGGAGTTACCATGGATTTTATTTCCATGGCATAGATAATATTGCCTCTTGATCTGTGAAAATGACTGTTCTCACCTATAGTGCTTTGCTGTTTATCTCCAAAGAACACAAGTCTCTCACTCTATGGTGAGGCTCCTCTGAGCCAAGAAAAATAAGCTAAGTACTCCCCATAACATGTTGGGAAAGTCCAACTGTTCCTCATCTTCTTCCTCAAAATTAGATTTGGAGACATTCCAGTGTCTTCAGCTGTGAGGCAATTTTGTTTTCTAGTAAATCTCTACTTCCCAAATCATTTTCTCTGACTGACCATATATTTTTAATTCCCCCTTGATCCCTGTAAACTCCTGTCTCTTTTCTGTAGGGATTCTCAATTTCTCTTGCTGCGTTCCTAGTCCTTCTTACTGCTAGCTACTTGTTTACTGAGGAAGCAAGCAGGTGATAGAGAAAAATGTGGTTTTCTCCTGGGAACCCAATTCATATCCTCAATTGGGATAAAAAATGTGTTTCAGTGTTATCAGAAAAAACAATCCTTGCATTTTCCTGTATAGTGAAAACATCTTGTGGTGTGTTTTCCTAGAGAAAGTTGGAAAATTATACTATTTTCATATACTATTTTCATATTTATTATACACTACATTTAGTGTTACAATACCATGAAATATTAATACACTTACAAATCTTTTCCCCTGGCCATTTCCCACAAAACTTGAATGACTGCAGCTTCTCTGATTTACTAATTCATATGCCTAAGTCTAGTGCAACAATGCCATGTTCAAAGATTTCTTTTGATAACAACTTTGAATTGAGTCATACTGTGAAGAATGTCTGTGATGATTTTCTCTCCTTCTTGTCTTGTGCTTGCAGAGAGGGTGACCTCATTGCCTGTTCAAAATTACTGTTATTTGTCTCCAATTAGGTTCTCACAACTCTGTGCTGCAGTTCCTTTAAACTCTTGGGAACCTGCAAGCCTGCTGTGGACAAGATGTTGTGGGAATTTCCTGGTTCACCCTTGGATAATAATTTTGCTATTCAAAGATCACTGTTCCTGGTATGCGTGTATATGAATAAGTTTCTCCACAATGGCAATTAGTTACAATGAGGAAAAACAAAACAAAACAAAACAAGACAAACCTGAAACATCACCCAGTAAGGATCCCTCCTGGCTATTTTAACATCTTGGCTAGAGAGTGAGGCTCACTGGCCTTGCCAGCACACTTCAAGGCTTGACTGCCTTGAAGAATTGGCTTCTGGGAGACAGGCAACCAGTCTCTACTTGAAGCCAACAAAGAAATTCTTCCTTTTTATGTGTTTCTTGTTCTGTGTGATTTGGCCATAAGGTATCATGAGATTATCATTCCTTTTGTCCTTTTTTTTTTTTTTTTTCCTAATTCACGTATGTTTCTCTTACATACATTGGCAATAGAGTGTTTTGGTTCTAAAATAGAAGCACTTTCTCCTTCTTTGTAGCTACCCTACAAAAACAAAACAAAACAAACATACAAAAAAACTTTTCTCAAATATTAATTTCCATGATTTAGAATACTGAATTTAGGGAAAATTTGCTCAAAGATTATGTGTATCTCAATCCACAACTGATTAACTGATTAGAAGACGCACTTGCTATATATAGATTCCTGCTAACGTAGATGTATTTGCAGATGCATTTGCTTTGTTCAAAATTTGTAGAATTGTTTCAAGGGTTATGTCATGAATGTGTTATTATTATTGTCGTTATTGCTTGAATGTCATATGTAATTCATTTTTTGTAGTTAAGATTTAATTTTGCCACTCATGGTTTCCCTGACCAATGTCTGACTTTGCTTCACACATCTTTAGACATGTTACCTACAACACAGGTAACTCTGTGCACATTTAACAATATAATATATGTACATGGTATATGTGTTTGTATAAGCATTTGTATGTGTGAGAGGAATGCTGTGAATGTAGGATGCTCTAATCCTTTTATTTACTGCTAAATCCATATTTAGTTGCAAACTGAGAAAGAACTAAAATTCCATCGTTACAAAAAATGTAGGAACTGTACAGAGCATGCAACTGTACTCTCCCTAGTGATGAAAGTAAAACTACTGTGCCAATTAGCCATGAAAAGGCTAAGGGGGGGAATCTAATTGCTGTCTTCAGCTGCCTAATAGGTAGTTATGTAGAAAATTAAGTTAAACTCTTCTCAGGGGTGTACAGGGAAAAGATGAAACAGGTTTCCAAAATAAAAATTTTGACAAGGTACAAGAAACATTTTATATATATATATGATGAAAGCCACCAGCTGAGCACTAGAGCAGGTTGCCCAGAGGGGCTGTGGAGTCTCCTCCCTTGGAGGTGTTCTGAACTCAGCTGGACATGGCCCTGAGCTACTTGATGTAACTCTGAAGGGAGACCTGCTTTGAGCACAATATCAAGACAGATGGCCTCTGAGGATCCTTTGCAACCTATATTATTCTGCAATTCTATGTTCGCTTTATGAAGAATGATGTAAGCATATTTAATTTAGAATAGAGATATAGCTCTGAAGATCTGCTAAGGAAAACACTGAAAGTCTGGGTAGTCCTATAGCTTATCAGTTGTCCTTGTAACTTATCAGTTGAATGAAAATGTTATCCTTGAAAACTATTATTTATTTGATTTGATTATTCTTTTTTTTTTTCCATAACCTGAAGAGTTTTGTTTTATTTTATTTTATTTTATTTTATTTTATTTTATTTTATTTTATTTTATTTTATATTTTATTTTATTTTATTTTTCCTCAATTATACATATCAAGAACACATTCTAGAATAAAAACATATCTTATGTACCTAATAATATGATCAAGAATGAGCTTTGACACATTTATATTAAGTTATTTACTGGTGCTTATGTCAGAAGGTTCTATTTTTTTTGTTGCACAGTGATTGTGCCCCAAGCTCCGCATAGCTCTTTTTCTTGATCTTCGGGCCTTGTACAGGCCTTCTGAAAATAGCTTCCACTGCACACAAATAAGACAGATTTGACCTGGATTAACTGGAGCAAATACTCCTAATGAGCCAGATGGATGAGCATTCCCGTTTGGCAGAAATGATAGTTACAATGTTTGCCACAAAAATGTCAGCAGTTGCCTTGGTTTTCTCCTAGAGAAAAGAAATAATATTCATCTTGGTCCAGAGTGGTTGAGTAGTGACTGCTGTGAAGCATTTCCTTTCTGAAACCTCGTCTTCTGTCATTACCAATTTCCCAGGGAGGGTACAAACCTGGAACTGTGAATGAGATCCCCCCCATGACCCTGCCAGGGAATAGCACCTGCCATCTAGCCTTGAGCTGGGTAAAACATCTGACCAAGTACCACTTTGATTTAAGTAGGTGGTCTCCAGAAAGGCTGATTTAATAAGATTTACATTCAGGAAGGGAGGCAGATTCTTCTGTCATGTAGTTTTGGTGTTAATGGAACAGAACCTCCCTCCTTTCTACCTTTAAACTTCAATTTTCTCTTAAATTTATTATGTACATTGAATGTTGGCTTCACGAAAGCTGATGGGTATTATACCTCTAACTCAAATTTACTGATCAAAGCCTTGCCTGTTTTGCCCATGAGCAGCATGAAGATGGAATTATTCTGAAAAAAAAAGCATGTAGGTGGACTTGCCAGGGAGGTGTGGAGGATTTTATTTTATTTATGTGCCTTGGGTGGAAAGTGGGGAAAGATCAGAGAAACTGCTCTCAGGTATCTGTCAGGTAATACTTTGCAGAATGTAGCACTGAAGATCCCAACTGTCCCCTGCCCAAGCACAGAAAGCCTACCTGTGTGGATGTTCAGGCTTCTCTGGCCTGGCAGAAAAAGAGTGTGGCTATCCCTGGCTGACCAGCCTTGTGAAATATTACCTCGGTGCTGCCTCTTAGACAAATGTCGATGTGCTGTGTGCAGCTTAAACAGATGACATTCTCAGTGCAGCTCTTTTATCACCACCCCTTCTGCCATCTCATTCAACTTCAGAGAGTTTTCCCCTGGACTGAAAGTGCTTTCACAAAGCATGAAAAGGATGGGGCATCTGACACATGCATGTCAGCTGCCCTCACTCAGCTCTACTGTGTGCTTGTGCTTGTGTCATCTGCCTTCCCAGAGGAGCAGGGGAACACTTCTGAAATAGGCTTCCATTTGTTTTGAATAGGTATAGATACATATGAAAGCAGGGAAATACACTTAAAAGACTGAGTGTAATAGAGGGGATTATGTGCAAAGGGATTGGGTTCTCCTACTTAGACACTGAAAGGGAACAGGTCTGTTCCCCAGGGCAAAAATTCCTGCAAATTCACTGGCAAACTGTGAATGACACATAAAGGCCATGTAACTTAATAGCTGCTCTTCCAAATTCTGTTTTGACCTTTCTGCTATAAAAGGCAATTCCTTAGAGTTTCCAAAAGTACAGTTCATTGCTCTTTGGTTTAGTGTTACAGAGCAGTGTAGTAAGTAATAGACCTTATTACAGTTACTTTTTTTCTCTTTGCAAAACCATTATACACCTCTTTGACCTTTACAATAAAAAATGCAAATACAGTTGAGCAAATGTTTCCAGTATTTATTTCTGTTATTAAAAATTATAAATGAGTGTTAAACCATATGAACTGTATAAAGCTTGTTTGTTTGTTTATTTTTTTTTACCTGTTGTTTTGATACTTTTTCTCAGTTCTCCTTCATCCTGTATCCTACTTTGTTCTTAGTCCTTTTCTTGTTTTTTTCCTCTACTTTTGTCCGAACAGACTAGAACAGAATTTTCTGTACACCATGGGATTATATGACAAAAAAAAAAAGCTTGTAAAGCACAATAAGTCAACCATATAAAATTGATAAGGTATTTTCAGTTTCCTGCAGCCCTGGGCAGCCTGTTAATCCTTTCCTTCTGCTTATAAACTTAAAACCTCAAGGTGTTTTTGTTTGCTCTTTTTTCCTCTCCTTGAGCTTGTTTGTTTAAATGGGAACCTGTTACTAAACAGTGTGTATATATGAAAACCAGAACATTACCAAATTAATGATGGAAGCAAGAAGAATCATAGAACTTTTTGTTTGTTGGGAGAATGGGAGAACAAAACAATTTGCCCTTCAGGGGTGTGACCATAGTAAATGCATCACTTAGCTGTTTCCTATTATTAATCTTTAGGAAAAAAAAAAAAAAGAAAGAAAAAAAAAAAAAAAAAGTCCTTTTCCAAGATCATCAGATTTATTATTGCAAAACTATATGAATTGGAAAAAAATAATAAATAAGCTGCATGTTATCTTACATACAGATTTTATTTCTGCTTGTGGGTGAAGTTACCTGTGAGGACACATATACTGGTTTTAAAGGTGGAAGCAGGGTATCCATTGCTGTCATGATATCTATTATTTTTGCGGTTTCCATTTTCCTGAGGGGAAGAAGAGAGTGAATTTTGTGAAAAAGTGAGATAGCACTTGAAATAAACACTTCGTGGACGGGTTTTTTATTATTTTTTTCAACCAAGTTCTTGAATATTTGGACAAGCACACACAAATAATGGTTCTTCAGTTAATGGTTCATCAGTTAACTCTTGCTCTGACACACAGTTTTCTGCATTCTATGAAATTTCCTCTACTGAAGTAAGTGCATATAATTCACTTGACTTTAATTGAGGATCTGGACTAGGGTTTGATCTCTTTTTAGAACTTGTCCAACTTTTCCCTTTATGGCCAACAATGTAGTACCACATTTCTTCTATCTGAATACATGTACTATAAATAAAAAGTAACTAATGACCTTTAAATAGTTACCACTGGGCAATTTTTAACTTGTAATAGTTTCAAGTTATTTGGATGTCCTGGCCTCACTGCAGTATGTAGCACATTAACGTTCCTGAGCCTACCAGGACATTTACTATGAATTGTGACAGTGTTTTCCTCAGTGGTGGCTTCCCAGCCTTTCACTTAGCCTTCTGATCTGGGTGCCCATACAATGTGATAACAGTAAGGAGCTCTGTAAAATACTGCTGTTGTGGGCAATCTACCAGAAAATAGATTTCAGTCAACAGCTACCTCCCGTGCCCCTCCTCTGCACAGACACACACACAAAGCATGTTCCCTGGAATTTAGAAACTACCCATTACTGGCTGGTGAAATACACTGCAAACCACAATAGCTGCATTAAATTTCAACACATATGCCACCTGCATCTAAAAACAAAATAGAGGTTGCAGGCTAAGATTTAGAAAAATGGGGAAATCTTATGTTCTGACATAATAGTGTTGAAACCAGCTTTATACAGAATAGACTTTCATGCTGGGATTCTTTTTTTTTTTTTTTTTTTGGTACAAATAAAAATCTATTAAACTGTCATTGGAAATGATGGTTTTGTTAAGTGGTAATCCTCAACACCAGAGGACAAAAATTGAGCATGGTAGTATATGGTCTCTGTACGTACATGCTTTCCTAAGCCTGTGGAATGACAGAGTGGCGAATATGTTGCTTGTTTCCTGTTTTAATTATATCTTTATTTTCTCAGCATGTTGCATTAATTAAGCGTAGTTGGAGCAATATTATGGAATACAGTATAAAAGGAGAGGTCTTGAGTAAGGAATAAGGGAAGAAATAGCTACTTCCTCCAAAGTGCCTAATAAATGATATAAACTTTGCATGGGGATAAATATGTGATTAGAATTGCTCAAGTTTATTGAGAAAAAAATATCAACAGGAGGCCATAAATCTTGGGTTTGATATAAAAAAGCAACTTTTATTTTATTCTTTGTTACTTTGCTTTTAACAAGACTGACCTTCTTATTTTGTGAAAAGGGATTTGTTTCATTTAATTTGTTTCATTGTACATTTCATTTTCAGTTTGTATTTACAAACTCTCAAAAGCAAGCTCTCAAAAGCAGTGCTGGGTTTCACCAGCCAAGTGCCTGCACGTTGGAGGACAGTAGGGTGCTGCCACTCTGACAGTACCATCATTTGCCACCTCCTTGGATACTATGCAGTGCTGTGGTGTCTGTATTTTTTTTGTTGACATTTGCAGAAAACATGTTGTGAAATGGCTGTAAGGTATCTCAGAGCTTTTTAAAAATTCATCTCTAAATCAGAAAGTGTTTTACTGTATATTTTCCCTGCATGCTGACTGCATAGCACGCAGCTGAAGACACTCTTACTGTAGCATAGAATGTATACATTGCTCTTGTTTGCAAGCACAGTGAGACCTTCGTGAGTTGCTGTGCTGGGGATGGCTCATGGCACTGCCCTCATCCTGAGGAACATGGATTGGCAGTAGCCTCATCACTGAAACTGGAGAGGTGACAGGAGAGAATTCTGCTCACAGACATGATCTGAGCAAATGCATGAGCATTTGTGAGTTGGTCTGAGCTTTAGCATACGGTTGCAGTAGTCTTTCCCCAGAAAAGCCCAAGTTGAAATTCAAGCTGGTAGCCAAGTCTAGCAAATTGAACCAAACTGTTATTGCTGTTTTCTGATGTGTAAAAATAGGCACAAAGTTCAGAAATAATTTCCTGGTCCCCTGTGACCTACATGAGAATCTGATTCCCCACAGATGAAAGATGAGGGCTCTAACAGAATCATCTAGGTTCAGGTAATCAGGCAATTCCATTGGCCCCTTTGTGTTGGTTTTGTGGTTGAAGGACTTCTCTCTGAAGAGCTTTCTGTGCTACACCGGAGTAGAACAAAGTAGAGTAATTTTTCTGTATCCCTTCCTTGTCAAAAACAGTGAGTGGAGAAGTGACCTTTTAAAAGTGCAGCATTGAAGAAATGTATTTTGTATGAACTTTTTTTGCTGTTAATAAAGCAACCCTGTCCTGCAGAAGACAGAATATAGCATATGGCTATGAAGAGAGCAGTGTAGCACAGCACAAAATTTCTCAAAAATCATGTTTTGCTATACTTGCCTAAAAATACATAGATTTAGGTTTTAGTGCCAAAGGTAGGTTGTTCCTCTTCAGACAATTAGTTAATAGGCATGTTAACATGAGCTTGTACATTTGACGTATTTGGGAGCTTGTAAAGAGAGCAGTGAATCTCAGGTTTGCAGAAAAGCATTTTAATTTCTGTTTTGGTGGAAACTATGGAAAACTAGTATTATGAAAAGCTTGGCTGTTTGCATTTAGACTTGTTTTTATTTGTTTGTTTTTCATATTTTACTTGTTAACACTTGTATCAGAACCAAAGCCCACCAATGTCATGGCTCTGATACTGGCTGATCATGGAGGTAGGGAGGAACAGTGGACCAAGTTGAACTTATTGAGATACCTCTTAAGTTCTCCTTCCCAGTTTCCAAAACTTTAAGGACACTCTCCTTTGTAGTTTCTTTGGTTTGCTTTTCTTGGAATACAATTCCAAACCTCAATGGATCCCCTTGTTAAATTTGCTTACAGTAGAGCTCAAGCTGTAAATGCAATTATGTTTTGGTATTCTCTTATATGTCTGTTTTAATATATACAAAAGTGATTAAAAGTCTATAAGACAATGTAATAATTGCATTATACATAAAATTGGCTTGAGCAATAACACTGCATCAGTGGCAATGTGACATTAAAACCTAATAGTTTGGTCTATGTCATTATAACTTAACCTTTAGTTTTTATAGTTGAGATCAATATCTCACTGATTAACTATTTTTATGTAAAAAGTCCTTGAAGTTTTTTCACAAAGCAGTGATTAGTTTGTTAGTAATATTTTCACTAAAGTTTCAACCTCTATGCCTTAGCAGAGCTAT
>NW_028180856.1:0-27498 GCF_964211825.1 Aythya ferina
CAGGCAGCATAGAAGGGGTGGTGGTGTGGCTCTCTATATTAGAGAGTCTTTCGAGGCTGTAGAACTCGAGGTTGGGAATGACAAGGTCGAGTCCCTTTGGGTTAGGATCGGCAGGGACAACAAGGCTAGTGTCCTGGTCGGGGTCTGCTATAGACCGCCGAACCAGGATGAGGAGACGGATGAGGAATTCTACAGGCAGCTGACAGAGGTTGCAAAATCATCAGCTCTTGTACTCGTGGGGGACTTCAACTTCCCTGACATATCCTGGAAGCACAACACAGCCCTGAGAAAGCAGTCTAGGAGGTTTCTGGAGAGCGTGGAAGACAGCTTCCTGACGCAGCTGGTTAGTGAGCCTACCAGGGGAGGTGCCCCGCTAGACCTTCTCTTCACAAACAGAGAAGGACTGGTGGAGGACGTGATCGTCGGGAGCTGTCTAGGGCAGAGTGACCACGCAATGGTGGAGTTCACTATTCTTGGCGAGGCCAGGAAGGGGACCAGTAAAACCGCTGTATTGGACTTTCGGAGGGCTGACTTTGAGCTGCTCAGGACACTGGTTGGTGGAGTCCCTTGGGAGGCGGTTCTGAAGGGCAGAGGGGTCCAGAAAGGCTGGGCGCTCTTCAAGAGGGAAGTCTTAATGGCGCAGGAACGGTCTGTTCCCACGTGCCCAAAGACGAGCTGGCGGGGAAGAAGACCGGCCTGGCTCAACAGAGAATTGTGGCTTGATCTTAGGAGGAAAAAGAGGGTTTATAAGCTTTGGAAAAGTGGGCAGGCCACTAAGGAGGACTTTAAAGAAGTAGCGAGGCTGTGCAGGGACAAAATTAGGAAGGCCAAAGCTCATCTGGAGCTCAATCTGGCTACTGCCGTTAAAGATAACAAAAAACGTTTCTATAAATACATCAACACGAAAAGGAGGACTAAGGAGAATCTCCATCCTTTACTGGATGCGGGGGGAAACTTAGTTACAAGAGATGAGGAAAAGGCGGAGGTGCTCAATGCCTTCTTTGCCTCAGTCTTTAGCGGCAATACCGGATGTTCTCTGGATACCCAGTACCCTGAGCTGGTGGAAGGGGATGGGGAGCAGGATGTGGCCCTCATTATCCATGAAGAACTGGTTGGTGACCTACTACGGCACTTAGATGTGCACAAGTCGATGGGGCCAGATGGGATCCACCCAAGGGTACTGAGGGAACTGGCAGAGGAGCTGGCCAAGCCGCTGTCCATCATTTATCAACAGTCCTGGCTATCGGGGGAGGTCCCAATCGACTGGCGGCTAGCAAACGTGACGCCCATCTACAAGAAGGGCCGGAGGGCAGACCCAGGAAACTACAGGCCTGTCAGTTTGACCTCAGTGCCAGGAAAGCTCTTGGAGCAGATCCTCCTGAGAGTCATCATGCAGCACTTGAAGGGGAAGCAGGCGATCAGGCCCAGTCAGCATGGCTTTATGAAAGGCAGGTCATGCCTGACGAACCTGATCTCCTTCTATGACAGAGTGACGCGCTGGGTGGATGAGGGAAAGGCTGTGGATGTGGTCTACCTTGACTTCAGCAAGGCTTTTGACACCGTCTCCCACAGCATTCTCCTCAAGAAACTGGCTGCTCTTGGCTTGGACTGGCGCACGCTTCGTTGGGTTAGAAACTGGCTGGATAGCCGGGCCCAAAGAGTCGTGGTGAATGGAGCCAAGTCCAGTTGGAGGCCAGTCACTAGTGGCGTCCCCCAGGGCTCGGTGCTGGGGCCGGTCCTCTTTAATATCTTCATCGATGATCTGGACGAGGGCATCGAGTGCACCCTCAGTAAGTTCGCAGATGACACCAAGTTAGGTGCGTGTGTCGATCTGCTTGAGGGTAGGAAAGCTCTGCAGGAGGATCTGGATAGGCTGGACCGATGGGCTGAGGTCAACTGCATGAAGTTTAACAAGGCCAAGTGCCGGGTCCTGCACCTGGGGCGCAATAACCCCAAGCAGAGCTACAGGCTGGGAGAGGAATGGTTGGAAAGCTGCCAGGCAGAGAAGGACCTGGGAGTGATGGTGGACAGTCGGCTGAATATGAGCCAGCAGTGTGCTCAGGTGGCCAAGAAGGCCAACGGCATCCTGGCTTGTATTAGGAACAGCGTGACCAGCAGGGCTAGGGAGGTGATCGTCCCCCTGTACTCAGCTCTGGTGAGGCCGCACCTCGAGTACTGTGTTCAGTTTTGGGCCCCTCGCTACAAGAAGGACATCGAGGTGCTTGAGCGTGTGCAGAGAAGGGCGACGAAGCTGGTGAGGGGCCTGGAGAACAAGTCCTACGAGGAGCGGCTGAGGGAGCTGGGCTTGTTCAGCCTGGAGAAGAGGAGGCTCAGGGGTGACCTTATCGCTCTTTTTAGGTACCTCAAGGGAGGCTGTAGCGAGGTGGGGGTTGGCCTGTTCTCCCACGTGCCTGGTGACAGGACGAGGGGGAATGGGCTTAAGTTGAGCCAGGGGAGTTTTAGGTTAGATGTTAGGAAGAACTTCTTTACAGAAAGGGTTGTGAGGCATTGGAACAGGCTGCCCAGGGAAGTGGTGGAGTCACCATCCCTGGAAGTCTTCAAAAGACGCTTAGATGTAGAGCTTAGGGATATGGTTTAGTGGAGGGCTGTTAGCGTTAGGTTGGAGGTTGGACTCGATGACCTTGAGGTCTCTTCCAACCTAGAAATTCTGTGATTCTGTGAGAACGGCTTAGGTTGGAAGGTCATCTAGTTTCAATCCCCTTGCCATGGGCAGGGATGCAAAGCTTTTAATGCAGGTTATCTAAATGGAAATAGCTATTTAAAGAGTGATATAGAAAATCCAAAATTGTTAACTATATTTTGATCAAAAGTAGAATTATCTAGAAGGTAAAGGTCAATAAACCTAAGTCATAAAGCTGTATGTCTAGCTAGATAACCAAGGTCAGATTAAACAGGCACTAATAATAAATCTCTACCCAATGAAAAAAAATCTAAGTTTAGAAATGTAATGGAAAAAAGAAATAGTGAACAAATGAGAAATGTACAGTAGTGCAATATTATCATACCTTACATAAAAATGTAGCAGTAGATAACAGTGGTTATGGGAAAAATATCTTAGTGATGTGGATAGAAGTGTCTCTAGATGATGATATGAAGTGTAGACAAATATATCAATCTAAGAGTTTCTGAGTCTTAAGGGAAGTTTGAAGTAATAGAAAAGGTTTTGTCCTTATCAGGACACAAGCACAATCAAAATCTCCACTGAGTATTGTGCACATTTAAAGTGAAGAGGGGAAATAACAGTTTTACAAATTTTAGAAGTCATCATTTGGAACATGGGTATATCTTTTATTGTATGATTCATGGATTTTAAGTACATGTTGAATTATATTCTAGCACATTAACTATGAAACATTGTTCATTTCCCTGTACAAAATAATGACTGGTGGATGAAGGGGAAATTGGGCTTTTGAACTATACACTAAAATGCATAATGCATTACATTTTCCAATTATACTTATCACCTGTGTTGAAGGTCACCAGCAAGCATATCATTGAAATGATCTGATTGAGTATGCTGATTAGGATTTCCCATTTGTGATTTTTTTTTCCCAATATGCTTTTTTTTTTTTTTTTTTTTTTTTTTTTCATTATATGTGGTACCTTTCACCTTGTATTCATGAGATAAAGGTTTATTTTTGTTCTCTTACTGATTATTTATGATTATTCCTCACATCAGGGAGTATGATTCAAATAGCAATGGAGACTATGAAATTCATTTGTGGATTTGAATGGACTTTGAATTAGACCTACATTTGCAGCTTTGTTCAATTTTATGAGTAGACAATTGTTAGAACATCTTAAACATTTAATGTAACTTTCAAATATGAGAGTGAAGCTAGGTATTATTATTATTATTATTATTGGTGGTGGTGGTGGATAATTAAAAAAAGGGTTAAAATATTTTACTTTAAGGCAATTCCTGTAATAAAATAATTGAAAAATTTCTTAATAGTTCAGTCATTAAGAATTAACTTGAAGTCATTTGGATTTATGCTAGCTGCCCAGGAGAAAATTTAATAATGTCAATAAATTTGGGGCATTTTCATGGAAGTAAGCTGCTTGTCAAAGATTTAAGCCCATGTTCATGTGAGTACTTTATAGTTGTACTGTTGAGCACTGTGAAATCAAAAGAGTATGTATACCAGTCTGGTAGTGGAATTCAGAAACAGCAGCTGAAAATGAGAGGTATTATACCTGAATAGTTGTCACATGCAAAAGTCAGAACAAGATCTGAAATGCATACTTAGCCAGCAGGAAAAACCCAAATGACATGGAAGTATGTTTAAAACTGTCTTTACTCCAAAAATTAGGTACAGACATTCAATAATGACATAAATGACAACATGAAAGTAAGATTAATTACTCAGAGACTTCTTCTTGGTTCCTACATGTCAGTCAAAAATATTACAATAGACAGAAGTCAGTTATTTTCTGCTGAAGATCACCAAAATTATGGAAAGAGCAGGGGTCATTGTTGGTGAAATATTATGCACTTAGACGTTGTTGGTGTAGTTTTATACATGTAGAATATGCCTGAGAAGAGGGAGGCTTGAATTCAAATTTACAACTAACAGTAGAGGTTCCATGTCTCCAGCTTTCGTTCTCCTGGCAAATGCAGTAATACTGGAATCCCCTGCCCCTGGAAGAACTCTGGAAGAACTGAAGAACTTTTTTTTTTTTTTTTTTTTTTTTACAGCAGAGAGAGGAAGGGAAGAGGGAAGAAAATGAATATGACGCTATACTCCACCGACTACTGAATGCTAAAATGCTGTTGTGTTTTTGCTTTTGTTTTCATAAAAATACATCTCCACTACATATACAAGCAACCTTGGCTGATGTAAATTCATTTTACTGTCTTCCTGTAACAAGGAGGATTATTCTTGTGGCTGTAAGCTTATTTGTCTTCTTGGTTGAGTCTTACTGCTTAATCATAAATAAGTACTGAGTCATTAACTCCACCTGCTGATAAACTCAACATAACTTTCTTCATTCAATAGATTGACATGGGTCTGACGTAAATTTGTTATTTTTTGTTTGTTTGTTTGTTTGTTTGGCATAAGATAAGGTATTGTGGCAAGTATAACTATGTATGAATAAAAGTTTTGTCTTGAGTTACACAAATAATTTGGCTTATCTTCAAATTCTGCTGTCTTTAATTCTTATTTTGAGCATTCCAGTAATCAAAATGGTGTGTTTTGCAAAGTTCAAAACTGTTAAAACTATTTCCATTTTTAATTTAGATATTTTCTTTAAAAGTTTAGTTGCTTTAATTTTAAGATAAGGTAGAAAGTTTTATAACAGTGACCAAAACCAAACCAAACCAAAAAAGTTTCATTTTGGGTTGAACAAACGGTCATCTGGAGGTCTTACAAAATCTTTTGTTTGTTTTGCTGAGATAAACAGTGAAATATTTCCTAGAATCATAGAATGGTTTGGGTTGGAAGGGACCTGAAAGATCATCTAGTTCTAACCCCCCTGCCAAATATAATAAATACAATAAATGTAATAAATATAATACAATAAAATACAAATATAATACGTAACATAACATAATGTAATGTAACGTAACAAATAACAAATATATGTCTCTGATGAAGCCAGAACTTTAACAAAAGTTCCAGGAGTCTCTACCTAATACTATAACCTTTCTTGCTTTCTACATAAGCTTGTGTAAACTCTTACAGGCCGCACTTTGCACACTGCAGTCTTATCCATGAACATTCAGATATGGTAGAATTAGCAGGAGATTACATAAGGCTTTAGGCAAAAAACAGTTTGAAGTTTCTTTTTTATTGAAAGGAATGACTTCCCTTCCTCATTGAAAAAAATCACCTTGTTCTGTCCATAAAAATGACTATCATAACTATGATAAAAAATGACTATCATAAAATAATATTCTGTGTAGTAGATATAAATTAACTGAATCTTCAGATGACTGTAGTATGGAAGCAGCAATATCATTAGATATTGAGAAGTTGCTTCAGGAAACCAGCCATTGAAGAAATGGCTTCAATCTGTAAACAAGTGACATAACCTATTGGTATGTTTAATTATCTTTGTTCTGTGTTTTGCTCAATTATGCAGGCACTCATTTACTCAAGTAAATACTCATTAAAACAAATATCTATACTACAAATAGGAATTTACCTTACTTTTGCTATTATGAAAAGTATAAGACCAAAAAAATCTTGAGGAAATTCAGCATCAAGAACCACCTTGTAGCCTAAGAACAATTTGAGAAAACATCAACGTTGCAATGAGATGCTGAGAATATTTGCAAGCAAACAAAAGTAAAACCTTCAAGGTTTATAGATGAAGGACTATGGACTTTGTAAAGGGAAAAGAATGACTTTGAGTCTAAAATAGAATCATTCAATGGTTAAAGAAATCAGACTATTAGCTGAATAAGAAATAATAAGTAGGAAATATGTTCTCTGTGTTACCTAAATATAGAGAAAGACCAAGAGTTCATGCATCTAATTCAGGACTTCAAAACCATCATCAGCTTTTTATGTTTAAACCAACAAGGCTTGCAAGAAAGTGGGCCAGGTTTCCTCTACAGTTTCAAATTCAAATAATTCACTTTGATATTTAATAGAGTACTGTTTGCTAAGGTAAACATTTTGGTCACAGTGATGACAGATGTGCCCATACAACCTATATAATTGCATCCATCTTCCTTCCTTCCTTCCTTCCTTCCTTCCTTCCTTCCTTCCTTCCTTCCTTCCTTCCTTCCTTCCTTCCTTCCTTCCTTCCTTCCTTCCTTCCTTCCTTCCTTCCTTCCTTCCTTCCTTCCTTCCTTCCTTCCTTCCTTCCTTCCTTCCTTCGTGTCCCAGTACACACTGAGACTAACTTCTCCAACATGCTAGAACAGCCACATAAAAAAGTACATTTTCAACAGTATGCATATATATGTTTACATTTATACAGAATTCTTTGAATAAAATGTCTGTTACAGGCATGTCATTGCATTCTCTGTGATGCTGAAGTCCGTATGCTATTATACTTTGCTCAAAAAGGCTATCAGTGGAAGTTACTACTTCTTTCCTAGGACTTGATCTCACAGAGTCAAAAACTTTACTTTCATCCACCAAAGCACTTAGACACATAGCTCAGTTTAAACATGTAATTCAAATCCAACTGGGAGTAAGACTGTATTTAGAATCATAGCCTTGTACAGGTACATCTCTCGACATTTAGTACTTAGCAGCATCCAACCTTTATGCTCTAAAAGTAGCGGACACAAATGTCTTGTTTACCCTTTGTGTAAGGAAGAAAAAAGATGCATGGACCTATTAGTGACTCTCAATATTTATTGTAAATGTCTGCAACAGCATGCTTTTTAAAGCTTGGCTTATTTTTTTGCAGCTGAGTGGAGGCTACTGCTTGGTTTACAATGCATATCAAATCCAATTAAGGGAATGGAGCTGTTGAAATTCTTTTTACACTGAGATCAAAACCAGCTTTGCTAAACCATGTAATTTTTTCCAGTAAGCATAGAACAGAGGCACTTATTTGCATTAAAAGGAGTTTCTTCATGCAATAAATTTTACATGTTAGCCAATATATTCTTTTTGTAATATATTTGCCATTCATATAGAAGAGTTGAGTAATATAGTGAATGAAGCCCAAGAAGAACATCAATTACAGGTATTGAAGAAAACATAACATTGGAATTATGAATAACATCTTGTTTATTTTATGTCATTGTATACATTTATCTTCTGTATGAAAGTCTATAAATGTTTCAATTTATCCATCCATAAATGACCTGGATTATGATCACTCTAATGACAACAGTTCTAATTAATATCTTTCACAGTGAATTTGGTAGTGATATTTCTTCTCTCTTTAGTGGAAGGAAAAACAACAACAACAAATGTTAGGAGTACCTTAGCACATGGAAAAAGAAACATAGTAAATGGGACATGCTTCTTCTATGCCTGAGGATTTCAGCTTGGCATTTGGATCAGGTGACATGGAAAGATAGGCAGAATGAGAGATAACATATCTAAAACTGCTTTCACATGTGAAATCCCTCCTTTGTTCCTACTGGCTCCCACCAACAACAGCAAAATCTCTTGAGTTAATGTACTAAGTAAAAAGCCAAAGCAGATTATTATTATTATTATTTTTAAATAACCTTTACAAGAGAAATGCAGGAGAGGAAGGCAAGATAAAGAGATAAAGATAAAATAAAGATAAAATCTGTTAGTTTAATACATCCATGATTCTTTTGGATATCTCTGGGAAAATCTTGACTTAGAAGTATAGATAGATGATAAGGAGCAGATTCTCAATAAGGTATGTTTTGAATTTTCTACTGTGAAATCCAGCATAAATAAAATATATTATATTAACAGTAACTCATGCTTTGCACTCCAGGAACTCTTGGGAGAGTTAGCAAGTGTGCCATTAGTAGCAAGGAACTAATGGCATCATATTTCTTTGGAAATATTGCTGGTAGACAAGAGGGAAGCGAGACTGATGTATGTTTTTAATGACCTTCAGATTGTTTCTGAAACTTCTTAAAACTGTTGTAAATGGAATAGAGATTAGGAAAATTAAAATAATTTTGAAATTTATATTTAATTTATAGCACTTGTTAGGTTAAGTGGTAGGAAGCTCACTTGCACATGCAAAGAAAACACAGAGAGACAATAGTGAGAGTAGTAATTTGACTAATAACCTACCCTATTGTCTGCCAGGCCCAATGCAGAAGAGTCCAACAAGGCACATTTCCACAAGACCAGAGAAGAACAGGGTCACAGTGAACCCAAATCAAGGACTCCAGAGGAATGACCTCCTGCCCAAGCCCCTTCCAGGACAGCCAATTTTCCATGCTTGAGACCTATCACAACCAACCAGCCAGGGCATCTCTCTGGATCACCCTTCAGACTAAGGAGGGTCACTGCCTAGGAGTATGGGACACATTATGGGACACAGAGGAAGAACATTTGGGATTGCACAGGGCTTATTATGGGATGCTTATGGAAGAAATTGTAGGCTTAAAAATGGAAGGATTTAAGTGATGTGGATAGGAAGATGTGTGGAAAATAGAGGAATAAGGAAATAATAGGGCCTGTTGGCATATAGTGATTTGCCAGCTGATATGCTTCTCCACGCATGCCCTGTGCCAGATCTCTGCAGTCTTCCCTGTCTCCTTATTAAATTGCACCTTCAACAATTTTCTGAGAAGGGTGTCTTCATTCTGTGTGCATGTGTATATGTGGGTGTCAGTGACTGGAGTGAGTGTGGATGTGCAAATGACTGTGTGATCGGCAGCAAACATCATGGGACAAGCTGATGAGTAGATGAGGTGCCCTGATAGCGAGGGCAGGAATGGGCCTTTAAAAGTCAGCTCTGTCTGTGAGGGTGCCTCTGTGTTGATAAGGATGAGAGCACAAGCAGGGACCAGGGGAGTCCTGGCCAGCTGTGTGTGATAGGTCTCCACTGGGAAGTGGAGTGGGCCTTGGGAACTCATATGTCCAGGGGCCAGCAGTGGGGAAAACTGGGATCAAGGGTCAGTGATTGGGCAGAACAAGTATCTGAGCCCAGCTGCTGGATGGACCTATGGTGTACTTATTTTTGGCAGCCTTTTTACTTCAAGATTTTTGCTTGAGTGGTCTTCAAACCACTCTGTCATGTGATTTTGTTAAAATAAGGTCATTATGCCCAACAAAAATGCCACCAAAATACAAAAATATAGTCACCTGCGTTTTACAAACAGTAAGATAAGCAAGGTAGTTCTACAACCTGAAATAAGGCTTTCTGCTTCACAAACAATTTCTACTTTATTTCTCATGGTATATGACCTTTGCAGTAGGATATTGTATGTTCCCTGCAAAAACATACACACCTCAGCATTTTCTACTTCATGCCAGGCAGCACTAAAGTTAAACATAAAGGAGGCAGCATATGTGTACCAGCTTCTGAATCCATTTATCATATCTTGAGGTTGTTATATTTGTCTTTTTTCAGACAGATGATCAAAACTGAAACTACCATAGCCACCAAAGAACATGAAGACTGGTACTGAGGAAACAGCAGAGACCTCAGCAGGCAGTAGCAAGGGACTTAGCAACAAAAATTGGATTTTATTGCACTAAATTTAATCTTGTCTAGCTCCTCAATTAACTGTATTTATCCCATTCCAGACAAACCTTCTTTGTTTGTAAAACCCTCCAATGACAGATATGGCCCTGCTTCCTCTGCCTTTCTCTCCTGGTGCCCACAGGTATGCCTTCCTATTCCAAAGCACTGACATTTTTACCTGAGGGCTTCCCTGAACCTTTCCTACTGCAGTTTACTCCTTCTTATATCCACTATAGACAGAGAAAAGACTTTTTCTTCATCTGTAACAGCCTTTTTTTGTACTTGAACAATATTATCATTCCTCCTTTTTTCTTAGACTAAACAAGAACATGCCTTTTATATAAATTATACATGTATATAATGTTTTCCTCCTTCCTGTATTAATGCATCCTGCCTGTGGAGGATCTGACTTGTTGCAGATCTTTTTCCTTAGGTTGCCTACAATACTGTAATACTAACCAGTGTCAAAAGTCTTCCTAAAGTCAAGATGCATAACCATACTATTTCTTCCTTAGCCACAAAATCTATTACTCAGATGTAGAAGGAACTGTGCTTTTCTTAACATGATTTGCTCTGAGAAATCTACATCAGCTTCTTCAGAGTGTTGGAATGGAAGGATACTGGCTCTTTAGGAAGGAAAGGCAGGAGAGCTGAAGAGGGAGCATCACCCTCTATGTTAATGAGCAGAGGGAGTGCATGGAGCTCTGCCTGGGGATGGGTGAGGAGCTGACAGAGTTTATGGGTCAGGATTAAAGGTAGTGCAGGGACAGGTGACATTATTGTGGGGGTCTGCTACAGGCAACCTGATCAGGAAGACCAAGAAGATGAAGCCATCTATAGACAGATAGAAACATCATCATGTTCACAATCCCTGGTCCTCATAGGGAAGTTACTAAGCCACTGTCCACCATATTTGGGAAGCTGTGGGAGTCCAGTGAAGTTCCCACTGAGTGAAAGAGGGGAAATACAACCTCCCTTTTTAAAAAAGGAAGACCCGGTAAACTACAGGACAGTCAGTCTCACATCTGTGCCCTGCAAGATCATGGAGCAGATCCTGGAAACTGTGCCAACGCACATGGAAAATAAGGAAGTGATGTGTGACAGCCACCATAGTTTCACTAAGGGCAGATCATGCCTGACAAGCCTGGTGGCTTTCTACAAAAGAGACATGGACTTGGTGGATGGACCACTCAGAGGATAAGGAATTGGCTGGATGATTGCACTCAAAGAGTTGCAGCCAATGGCTCAACTTCCAAGTGGAAATCAGTAATAATAACAAGTTTGCTGATGATACCAAATTGTATGGTGCAGCTGACATGCTGGACGTAAGGAATGCCATCCAGAAGAACCTGGGCAGGCTTGAAAGGTGTGCCTATACAAACCTCATGAAATTCAAAAAGGCCAAGTGCAAGGTCCTGTACCTGGGTCAGGATAATCCCAAGCACAAATACAGGCTGGGCAGAGAATGGATTGAGAGCAGATTTGAGAATGACTTGAGAGTGTTGGTTGATGAGAAATGCAACATGAGCTGTCGATGTTCACTTGCACCACAGAAAGCCAACTGTATGCTGGGCTACTTCAAAAGGAGTATGGTTGAGGGAGGTGATTTTCCCCCTCTACTCTACACTCATGAGACCCCACCTGCAGTTTCACAAAGAACGATTCAGTTCTGGGGCCCCTAATACATGATGGACATGGACTAGGAGCAAGTCCAGAGGAGGGACACAGCAGAGTAGATTTCCATGCTGCAGCCTATGGAGGAGCTCACGATGGATCAGTTGGATGTGGCCTGGAGGAGGCTGCAGCCAATAGAGAGCCCCTGCAGGAGCAGAATCTGGGCCAGAGCTGTAGCCTGGGGAGAGTAGCTCATGCAGAAAACATTGATCTGTTGGGAGCTGCTGCCTATGGGGGCATGTTTTTGTGTGCATGTTTTTGAATCAAAGAAGAATCAAACACATGTATGTTTTTGAACCAAAGAAGAGAACCAGATTTATCTCCAAAATGGTCACTTGCTACTTTCTTTCCCCCATTTTTGGCAGCTGTAGTTTTCATGAGTGGCCTAAATGCAATTTCTCAGAGAAAATTTCAGTTTCTCATGATATTTTTTCTTACATTGACAGGCTTCACATGAGTCATCTCTTAAAAATTTGTTAAATTATTTGAAAAAAGTTTTCTTGAAATTTTCTTCAATCATAACAGATGTTGATGCTCACTCCCAAATTGCTTTCCAGCTCTTCAGACAACCCTCTCCTACTGATTAGAAGGGAATCTATAGGAAAATCTCCCCTATTTGTGCCTTTGCCATCTATGTCACTTTCTGTAATACCAGAGACTAACCTCAATTGATCTAGAGAATATATTTGGATTATAAATCCAGGTCTGTTGAATTAAACAGTACCTTGCAATGTTCCATTGCACTGCAATGTTGATATCAATAAGGTGTGAGAATGGATCAGCTAAATTTTTCCTAGACAATTCCTCAGAAATCAGAGCCTTCCAGGAACCATTTCCATTGAGCAGTTTTCATGCAGACATCCTGTTCTGGAAAACAAGAGAGTGAAGCCACCCTGTTCTACAGAGAAAGAGAGTTACTCACAGAGAGACTGACAGTTTCATGCCAGCTATTCTCAGTAAATGAAACATTTACTGTCATAAATGTCACTGAGTCACCACACTGAATGATAACTACATTTAGAATTGTATTTGATTGATTCTCAGAAGTTGCTTACTTATGGATGTTCTATCCTTTCTTTCGTGAATAGCAGAAATTCCTTTATAATGGAAAGTATAAAATATAATGCAGAAATATTAAAAGCTTCTGTGTTCCGGGATGGATCAGACTGCAGGATGTGTCAAAACAATGTCAAAACAACTCTGGTCCCATTGTTTAATGCAACAATAATGCAGAGTTTGCACAGAAGCTAACTGAGATTCATGCTTGCTGCACCAGATGAACCATTGTTTTGCCCCCCAAATTCTTCTCTCTTCTATAAGAACAAGATGGTGAAAAAGATCACAGTAAACTGTATGTTACAGATTTTCTGTTGCTTTTACTGTTTTATTGCTAATTTTTGACACATTACTGTTCCCCAGTGAACAACCTTGTCTCTTTATCTTTGTATATAATTAATTGAACATCAAAAAACATCATCAATCAGAAACTCTTACTTCTAGTCAGGAAATAAAATCGCAAAACAATTTTACGGCAATAAAAATTGATCTGCCTCAGGGACCTGCAGCTTTCTTAATAGACTTTCTTTGCTGAGAGAGGAAAAAAAAAAAAAAAAGCTTTGGAATCAGTCTGTAATATATACTGTATAATACATTTCCACAGTATTAAGGATGGTATTAAGGATGTTTTGTTATTTGTTCAAGCCACTTGTGCTGACTGGAGAATTTCTATACTGATTTTTTTTTTTTTTGTGTGTGTGTAAAACACCAGAAGAATAAAAAAAAAATCTTAATAGACATGCCGAGCCAACAGTCCTAATTCAGCAGAGTATTTAGATCAAAAATAGTAACTGAGGCTAGCATTAGGAATGTCATATTCCCTAGCCTATATATGCAATAAAATGAGACAATTAATAAAATATCTAGCAGTTTTGGCTCTCCGGACTAAATGGCTGAAATATATTTACAGCTGTGTTAACTGGGGGCAGCTATCAGCATGGTTCCAGAGGGAAACTCCAACTCAAATCTCTGGAAAAAAAGAGATATCAGAGTCTTTTCACTACTGTACCATTACTAGAGAAACCTTTGATAACTATGCTCATACATATGTCCAGCATATTTTTATACATACCTTAGTGATAAAGTGCCTGAATGGTTAGAAATAAGACTTATTAATAGCCCTGTTCCTCTCAGACTGTAAATTATTCAAATGTGATTGAGAAGATAAACTAAGGGAAATATTTCAACTATATATGGTACTTTTGAAAAATTATACTCACAGTAGTAAAGTGATGCTGAATACTAGAATTGTGTTTTAGACATGAGAGTTTCAGGTTTTTAGAAAATGCTATTGACTTTTTATTTTGAAGAAATTATGTTTCTTAATAAAAGAGAAAAAAAAATGTTGAATCTTAGGAGTTCTTCTTAACTCTGATATGATGAGTTCTGAGGCCTAAAAAACTACTCAATAATACACATTTGCTAAACCCAGTAAATATCTGATTCTTGATCTTTAAAAAGGTTACAATATGACCTTGACAGAAGTTGTACTGAGCTAGTGAAATGGTGCTGATATAGAGGCATTTCAACACAATGCATGATCAAAATGTAATACAGGAAGAGCAGACTACCTTCAAGCTTTAAGAAACAGAAGTTGTAGTACTGTAAATTCAAGGTCAGTTGTTCAGGAATTAATAAGAAAACCTGCTGTAACCTGGGCAGAAAAGATGAAAAAGACAGAGGAAGAAAAAAGGTCTAGCATTCTGATTAGTCACAGGACATGAGTTTTTGATTGACGTCAAGCTGAACGTGAGCCAGCAACATGCCTTGGTGGCCAGGAGGGCCAACTGTATCCTGGGGTGCATCAAGTACAGCATTGCTAGCTGACCAAGGGAAGGAATTGTCTCACTCTGCTCTGCAGTGGTGCAGACTCACCTTGAGCACTGTGTGCAGTTTTGTGTGCCACAGTATAAGAAAGATATAAAACTGTTTGAGAGTGTCCAAAGGAGGACAACAAAGATAGTAAAGGGTCTAGTGAGGAAGATGTATGAGGAGCTGCTTAAGTCACTTGGATTGTTCAGCCTGGAGAAGAGCAGGCTGAGGGGAGGGCGGCAGCTCCCTCATAAGGGGAGCAGAGGGGCAGGTGCTGATCTCTGCTCTCTGGGACAGCGACAGGATCTGAGGAAACAACATGGAGCTGGGTCAGGGGAAGGTCAGGCTGATTCTATGATTGTATGATATTCCTGATCTTGAATACGATGCAAACCTAAGTTTATATACATCTATATCCATGAAGTACAGCTTTATAAAAGATAATGTTTATCACTGAGCACAACACATGAGGTGTTGCTAAAGGATTAAAGAAAAACAACAAGTGTGTGTTGATCATGAATAAATTTATGCTAGAAGTTAGATGCAATTTCCCAGTTATAAAACAATCAGGATCATCCTTCTAAATTACAGTAGTGGTAGAAAATTTAATGTTCTGGATGGAATTGGAAAAGCTAATGATAATGAGAGGAAGCAACAGATGATGATGAAAGAGTATATTTCCAGTCCTATGTTATGTCTTCCAAACAATACATTAATTTGAGATAAAAATAAAAGTATGGTATTCCATACTTTTACATACATTTCCATGTTATTCCATACATAATTCCTCTTATTGTTGTTGTTGTATCACAATTTCATACTTCTAGAAATATCTTGGCAAAAATCATAGATACAACAATTAAGCAAAAACTGGGCTTTATGTTGTCCTTTATAAAGGAAAAATCTGTCTTTTTGCAGGTTGTAAATGTTATAGTATGGAAACAGTATTTTTAGAGTAACCAATAGGTGGTTGGTAGGTTGATAGCAATGATAACACTAGATAGTTTTCTTTTACACCTGGTTGCAATGTCCTCCTTGCCATGTCAAATATCCCACCAGACTATAAACACTGTGTACATTGTAGAATTCAGGGGCATTCAGTTTATTTCTTAGGGATATCCAAGATGGCTGGATACCTCCATATGGTGCATTCATGCCCAGCATATTTGACTTTGATTCAGTGACATTGTTTGTAGCATATTTAACTTGAATTCCCTCCTTGGGAGGGTCTGAAAAGTTTGAATGGTACAGCATTGTGTTTTGTGAAATTATTGGTCTGGATGTCCTTTATGTTTTTTCCACTGTGTTCTACTGAAAGATACCTCTCAAAACACTGTTTGCCATGAATACTCTGAGTCTTTCCCAGGCTATCAATGTTAATTAGAAGTTTCTGTATGAAACCAGGGTATCTGAAACATTATTGAAGACTTATGCTACTTCTGAGTTGAAAGAAAAGTTAAACTACTAGTACTGAAAGTAGGAAAGTGAGAAATTGTAAATGATGATAAAGGTGAATTAATGACATTTGGAAGCTAGCTGCATAATGGCAGAAAAGAAGCAGGATAGGAAGGATGGACTATGAAAGCATAATAAAGACACCCAAAAGGTTTTCCTCTTGTCTTGTGCTTTAATTTGAAATGCTTTGAAATGGGAAATTCTAATCGGCCTCTGAAAAGGAAATGGAATAAAAGAAAGCAGCTGATTTACTTTTATTTGTCCAGCAGTCTTTGTTATTATGCAACATAATATTGTTATTTTTTGTCTTGACCAGTATCCCAGCTTTTGACTTTAAACCATCAAGAATCTATAGGGACTATTTCAAGCCCTGAAATAAAGTTTTGTTTAGCTTTAAAAAATAAAAATAAAAAAAATAGAAATGTGAATATACAGAGGAGGTCTTCTCAGCATATTCTAGAGACTGGGAAGATGCAAAGTAAAAGGATGTCAAGGGCATTTTCAAATTTCCCTGAATCTATGGGTTATTTCCATTTATGTAAGTGTTTTGTTTTCATAGGGTAATTTATATATACTCTCATTTTACTGTCAAAGCAATAATTGCTGTGGATGTGTATTTAATCCTAAAGAACGACTGTTTCTGGTTTTGCATGCAAAAAGTCATAAATGATGACTGATTGTAATAATTTATTTTTTGGATATTAACATTTATAATTCCATGTGCTTGCTGCTTTTTAAGCCTATTTTCAATACACAGAATGTTTGCTGTATTTGTACATTTAATGACCTTGCTTCCTGAAGATTTGAGGAATGTAATTGCATTTCTTACATGCATCTAAGTCCTAAAGAAACATCTTTGGATATTTAAAATGTGAGTAAATAGTAATAAAACTGAAGCAAAGGAAATGTCCTTGCTTTGGAAGTGTTTCACTATGTTATTTTTCTAGTCACTTTGTCAGAGTCATTATGTTAAATCTATTATTGACAATTAGAAAATTATCCATCATGGATGAGAGTTCAGTACCTGCAGTGAGTCAGTACCTGGCAGTAACAGTAATACATTTCTGTTTCTCCTCATCTGGAATTTGGGGGATATTCTTTTGAGAACAGATTACAGCCTCTATGTCAAGACACCAGCAGGCAGCAGGGACATCAGGGGTGGCTTCTGTAAGGAGAAGCCAGGGCTGCCCCATACCAGACACAGCCAGTTCCAGCTGGCTCCAATGGCCCCAGTGCAGGGCATAGCTGGACCCAGCAGCCAAGAGGCCTGAGCCTCATGGAAACGGGCTAAAGAAAAGGTAAAACCAACCAACCAACCAACCAACCAACAAACAGACAAACAAACCACCACCACCACCATCAACAACAAAACCTTCTGGCAGTAAGGACTGAAGAAAAAAACTTTGAGGAACAACCTTGCAGACACCAAGGTGAGAAAAGATGAGAAGGTGCTGTATGCACTGGATGAGATTCACCCACAGTCCAATGGACCATGGTGGAGCAGACATCCATGCTGCAGCCCATAGAGGACCTTATGCTGAAGCAGGTGGATAAATCCTGAAGGAAACTGTAGACTGTGGAGTGCCCATGCTGGAGCAAGAGAAAAGTGTGAGCAGGAAGAAGTGGCAGAGAGGAGTTGTTAAGGTATCAGATACAAGTATGCAGAAAAAAATGAGGTTTTGCTAATGTTTAATTAAGCTGGTCTATTTAATTAAGCTGGTCTATTTGAGGAACCATTGCAGTCTTTGAGGATGACAAAAGACAAAGTGGATGACATTTATGATTTTGTAATTAGTCATTCAAAAGCACAAGATACATAACTGATAGGTTGAATAACAGACTGAAAATATTTCATATCTCATTAAGTCTTATATGTCTTACTTTATAATGGACTACATACATGTATATATATATATACATATTTATATTATTTATGCACAACCTAGAGTTTCATCTAAATATATATATATGTATATGTATACGTTTATATATATGTACATAAGTCTAGGTTATGCACATACTATAGCAACCATATATATATATATATGTATATATATATAACAAACTAATATAGCAACCTATCTAGATATACAGTGGCTATTTTACAGTTGCAGGGTGTCTTCTAGAATATTTAATTTTGTTACCAGGTTAACACAAAAGCAAAAAAGCCAATTTTGTAACAACACGAAATAGTACAATTAAAGCAGTCTCAACAAAGAAGCCAAAGAGTACGAAAGATCTTATAGAAAATAGTTCCCATATATCTGTCTGTGGTCACTGAGGGGCTGGACCGAAGCCAAAAATGACCATTCATCACTTACATGAAGTTCTACATTCCAGTATAAAGAGTTGTTAATCTTTGACTTCTAGTATTGACTAAAATATTTTTGAGAAAACAACAACAAAAATAACCAAAAGACTTTTTACCTATTAGTATTAGACTGCTGTTTACACTATTGACTTACAGTTTTTTATTTCAATAGCTGTTCGTTCATTATAGAGTTTTGTTCTTTGCTGAAAAGTAAATCAGCCATTTAAACCATATTGAAAATATTTGTAATTTCACGGGAGGTACTGCAGATGGTATCAGGGTAACTAATGGTGCAAATATGCTTCTGGACTTCTTTGATGCAGCTGCTAAAATTTTGCACTTGTTATTACGTGTACATGGAAGCTTTCCTCTGAAAACCTACCTTTGGCCATTTAAAATAAATTGTTTATGCATCCTGGCAATACTCTGCTTTTTGAGGGTCCATCGGTCCATTTAAGCATGCAGTTAAAAAACATTGAATAAATAGTGATTTTCCCAAGTGTTTGGATGTACATAGTATTGCATTTTGGCAATGTATTGCACAGTGATGTGTAATTCATTGCCAAAAATTCAAATCTTTTTTTTTTTTTTATTATTATTTTTTTATTTTTTATAATTCAGATCAAATCACCACTCTATTGTGAACCAATGTTCTGCGTATACACAGTTACAGACTACTGCAATAGATTCAAGTATGACATTTCACTACTGTATTTGATATACGCAACCTAATTTTTATAGGTCTTTCTTAAGTTAACTCAATTTTATGCCCAGGAAAATTGTTACCTATGTAACATTAACTTTGAAAAATATCTTGCATG
The DNA here is from genome assembly GCF_964211825.1 of Aythya ferina. Lineage (NCBI taxonomy): Eukaryota > Metazoa > Chordata > Aves > Anseriformes > Anatidae > Aythya > Aythya ferina. Next base: position 19,249 of record NW_028180856.1, read on the forward strand.
AAATATGATCCATATGCATGGTACTTACCATAGTAAATATTAATTTTTTTGTTACAGGTTGTTTGTCACAGTGAAATGGAATTGGGAATTTTATAGGCAAGGATGGTACAAATATTAAGCACAAACAGTTCGTATGTTCTTTTTATTTAGTTAAAAAAAATGAGTTGATGTAGTTTCTGGATAATTGTGAATATTTCTGGCACAGTACCATGTAACATTTAGTAGTTAAGGAAAGATGTTTTTGTTGTTGGTGGTGTTGGTGGTGTTGGTTGTTTGTTTTTACACAGGAAGTTATAAAAAAGTGGTATACAGTGTCATATACAAGGCCCATGTGGTTGAATCAATCTTATACAATTACTAGTACCAGAGCCTTCAAAAGAAGTGCAAGTTCATCAGCATAAGAAAAAATTTGGACCAAATGACATTGGACTAGATGATCTTTGAAAGATCTTTAAAGGTTTCCAAACGTGATGGGCTTCTGTGGATTCCTTCTGTCCCAGTCTGATTGATGTGGCTGCTGATGAGCCCATTTTCAGATCTAACCAGTAACAGGCAGCTCCAAACATGTGGATGCATGCACAACACTAACAGCCACTATACAGATTAAGACAGTCGCAAGAGCAGTGCCTTTACTGGCAGCCACAATAGCACAAGTATCACGTGTAAAGCACAAGTAAAGCACAAGTAAAACACAAGCAATGCAGATGGTCCCAGCTCTGCAGATCAGGGTGTGGCTTTACTAATATCATACACACACACAAACACAGAGAGATTTGCCAGTAGCTGGCTCTGATCATTTAGTTTGTCCTAGGCTGGCCCTCAGACACCAGCAGCTCAAGTTGCTGCCCCCCAGCTGACCTGTGGCCCATTGTCCCTTCTCCAGTTGGTGGCACCATGGCTCTAATTGTGAGGTCTGAAGTTTGCTGTCAACTTTATGCATACACTGCACACTGGAGAACACACTCGCACAGAAAGTTAGAATAAACTTTACTGAGGAGGTAGCACAGCAGTCAGGCACAGGCTATGCTAACAAGTATATTGCCAGTTTGCTTACATGTGGTCAGCTCCTTTATTCCTGCTCCTCTCCTTTTCCCTGTGTTTATTCTTTTCCAAGTCATCTGTATCCTTATCTTTTTATGCCTTTGGTTCTTCTTTTAAGCATCTTATAGTAAGCTTTATAAAATCCAAGGGCTCACCTCAACTATGCCATAATAATTTTGATCTTTCCTTTTGGACTAAGGATAATCTTGTTTCTCTCCTTATCAGCTGGAAAGTTCAGGCTGAACTTCCTCTAGGCTTTGGTTGATTCCTTCAACAGTCCATCAATCAGGGACCTAGGAGTCCTGCTCTCTGACATCATCTTTCTTGTGTGTACCTTTCTTTATGTACCTGGGTGTTTAATTTATACTTTCTCCTGCATCTCATCCTAGACTTTTACACTAAATAGCCATTAACTAAATATACTAAGAAATCAGATACATGTATACCACTGAAGTGACCTCTCATGGCAAGTTTCCAGTTCATGTCTTGAGGAATACAGTTTTGCAGTTTTTGTTTCCATGTTAGTATTCTTCAGCTGCTGTAAACTAGTCCCGCAGTCCAATTACATATTATGTGAAGAAGCCTTTTCTCCTGTTGTTTTTTACTCTGTTTTGTTGTTGTTGATCTTTCTTTTTCTTTCTTTCTTTCTTTCTTTCTTTCTTTCTTTCTTTCTTTCTTTCTTTCTTTCTTTCTTTCTTTCTTTCTTTCTTTCTTTCTTTCTTTCTTTCTTTCTTTCTTTCTTTCTTTCTTTCTTTCTTTCTTTCTTTCTTTCTTTCTTTCTTTCTTTCTTTCTTTCTTTCTTTCTTTCTTTCTTTCTTTCTTTCTTTCTTTCTTTCTTTCTCTCTCTCTCTCTCTTTCTCTTTCTCTCTTTCTCTCTCTCTCTCTCTCTCTTTCTCTCTCTCTCTTTCTCTCTTTCTTTCTTTCTTTCTTTCTTTCTTTCTTTCTTTCTTTCTTTCTTTCTTTCTTTCTTTCTTTCTTTCTTTCTTTCTTTCTTTCTTTCTTTCTTTGTTTTCTTATTACTGTGCTGTCTTTCTAATTGTGGTGTAAGACCAAAAGAACAGATAAATGGATATTTATCTTCTGTGACCATTTTCATCCTGTTTTTAAATGAGTGTCTTCCTTGACATTGGTCATTCTTCCCATCCTTCTATCAAGCTACTATTTCTGAAGTAAGTAACCAAGAAAACATAGACTTTCTGGGAACAGCAAACAGGAGATGTAGGTAACCTTCACCTTCATTCCCAATTGTCTTATTTTGCTATTGGAAACTCATTCGCTTCAGCTCTGCACAGATTCTTTCTTGATCTTGCAAAACCTGGGAGGAGTTCAAATAATATGTAAAGGCTGGGATCTTGTGTATAATCTATCTCTCAGTGCCATTCAGTACTGCCTACAATGTTCCAGATGATGCCAAGCCAAAGTATTGATTTATACAAAAGAACTTTGAAACTCTGTGGTATTCATCATCTTACTTCTTATGCAGCCTAATGTTCTGTTTGCCTTCAGAATGCAGTTGTAAATTAAGCAAATATCTCTCAATTACTGCAATGACTACCTTGAAACAGAGGTAAGCAAGTACCTTAATATTTTCTTCATGTATAAATTGTTTTGGACTTATTCTGAAAGTCATTTCCCCCTTCAATTCATTTGTTTAGTTCTCTCTAACATTTTACTTAATCCTCTGGTTTGGATTAACTCATCCTCTGGTTTGGATTAACTCACATAATTTTGTAAACTTCAGATTTTGCAGTTACCTTGCTTGTCACCTACTAAATGTAATAAGCACTGTGGGATTTAAAATGAAAATGAATGACTTAAGGCCAATACATTAATACTCTGTTTATCTGTGCATATCAGATTTTAGGAAGCAAGTTTGCTAATACAAATTTATAATTGAATGAAATATGTGTAAAAGAATTGCAAAGCCTAATTATCATTATTGTAATGTCAGTTGAATTCCAGAGTTGTCCATTGTACAAACTAATCTACATAGTTTTTGTTACTAAACAAAGTTATTATATTTGGATGAACTGCTTTGGCCAAATGCCTCACAGTTTTTCAGCCATCATTCTTGATTTCATTTGAAAGATATCTGGATTTGCACAGTGTCTTAGGATATAATGTATGTTTCTAAATGTCATGCCATGTCAACCAAGTTGAAATGAGTAATCCCTGATCTAGCATAGGTCATCTGTCCTCATCCTCCCAGCTGTCCTTCTACCCTTTTTCTGTAGTAAATTTTTGCATGGTTATAGAACTAACTTTGATAATTTGACTTTGGAAGCTGTTCCTGATGTGAAATGTCCTGACACTTGTAGAGAATTGCAATCAATAATCAGATATACTTGTATATCAAATCCATACCTTCATTAGGGATAGGATCTGACTTCTCTTGGTGGAATGAAACTTTCTAGACTTTGTTTAAATTAAGCATCTAGCCCAGGTGTGCTATCTAATACAGGTCTACAATCAAATTGTATCTTATGGAAGATATTTAATGCAAATTCCTCATGAATTCTCTGAATGTTCTTCTCCTTTAATGAAAGAGAGAGAGAGACTCTGTAACTTTGCTTGGACTAGTTTTGACTGATGGAAGAGGATGTGAATCCTTCTTTTATCACCCATTTGGGAGGAAGCCATAATTATCTAACAGTTAAATATGGTATTGAAATGGCTAACTTTAATTTAGAAAACAGGTCACAATATTTTGCAGCAAAACACAAACAAACATGTTTGTGAAAAAGTATGTGCGTTATTTAAGTTAAAAACAGCTTAGCAATAAGTGACTAACTGCATCTTACTGTTGATACTAAAGAGCAGTGACAGATGCTCTTCCATATATCCAATCTGTTTATCTGTTTCAGTAAACTATCACAGGAAACAACTGAGTTTGTTTGTTTTAAATTAAAAAATAATAATAATAATAAAAAAAGAAAAATCCCTTTTCCTCACACTTTCAAATCCTTCAAGCCATATCTTAAATTAACAACTGTTTTTTTTTTTTTTCTTGTAGTGTCTTCTTTTAATGCTCAGCTTTCTATCATAGTGAGTCTGCAACAGCAGAGGGTATCCATCTGCACAACTTTAGAAAAAGAGCACCTTTTAACCAGCACAAAGAATTTAGGTACCGTTTCTTGAGCAACAGCTTTAAAACAATGTATAAAATAGATAGGTTTTAGTATTTATGTCCTCTACTGGCAGAGATTATAATCACATATCTCAGTGAAAATACAAGGACAGTCCTTCACAAGGCATGCTAACACTCAAAAACTACATAGCAGAGCTGACCAAAAAAGTACAAGCATGGTAATGCACAGCTATTCCTGATGCTGTAATTACAGCCCCTTTCTTTAGTTATAATTACAACAATTGATAAATTTTCCCTGCATATCCCTTCATCCAAGGATCCGAGAATAAAGTAAAGAGTCTTGAAAACCTCTATACCATTTTGGTATGTGTGAAGCTACAATAAAATCAAAACAAACAAAACAAAATGTTGATGATGGTATTTTCTCATTATAAAATACTTCCTCAGTTTCCATCTTTAAGCTGGAGGTTGCAGAGGCTAGAGAACTGCACAGGCATGATGATTATGGCACATGACTTAGGCTGTTAATAGATGTAGTTTTGTTGCAGGACAGCTCTTTTGTTCTCTCTTAACTGCTTAGTAACATAAGAAGCAGGAGTCTGAGTGAGCCCTTTTTTTCTCATCCTGTATCCTGTCTGTTTAACATGGCTGTTGGGTTTTATGTTTGGACTCGGGACTCGATAATCTTGAGGTCTCTTCCAACCTAGAAATTCTGTGATTCTGTGATTCTGTGTGACTCCAGACCTGCCTTTCTCCGAAGCACTAAGCATTTGACAATTCCAGAGACCGGGATTCATGCAAAATTTAATGTGATATTATAAACTTCAAAAACTTTATTTGCACGCAGATTTTACAGCAGGACAGTGCTGCACATTTTATTTGGTTCTACCAAATATTAGTGTAAGTCAGCGTCAAACTCTGTGACTGGCCAGACTGAGTAGAGTGTACAGGGAGATCATATGAACAGTTCTTTTTTTTAAGGAACTAAATTAGAAAGTATCATCATTTCAGTGTGAGCGAGATACTTTGTACATCTGACTAATGTATATGGGAATGTAAAAACATTGCTTTTGCTGTATAAAAAAACCTTAAATGTGATGGAATCTTACAGTGAGAATCCAATTGGATACTAAATATAAAACTATTGTCCAGGAAAAGAAATCAACATCTAAATGCATTTAGTTGGACAAGTTGTTATGGAATAAATAATATATAAGCACACACACTTAGATATGCTTATCAAAAGGTATATAATGTACACAGAATAAGATTTTGGCTGCTTTTCACTGTCAAGGCAATAATCCAGGTTTGCAAATTAAGTTAAATTCTATAATGGGAGTAATAAACAATAATGATCTTGCCTAAGTTGCTTTCAGCTCACTAGTGTGATTCAATTTGCCATACAATTACATGGTCTAAAGTGAATATAATGAACGTGTTTAGCGAACGAAGAGTTTCAAAGTTATTCTTTCATATAGATGTACCTTGTGAGATGTTCATTAGTCAATGTATTGCCTTGCCCTGTTTAGATACATCTTCTTTTAAGCATTTTATGTTCTACATTTCTACTGAGGTAAACCAAGGAAAAGAAACCTGAAGGAAGAAATCAATGCAAAAATGGACAAAACAAAACAAACATAAAAACCTAAACCTCATCTTTGCTGAAGCTAATAACTTCAGGTTCCTTTGTAGTCAGAACTTGATATGATTTCTAGTATTTTCATTTCTTAGAAAAGGAGCATATACTTCTATAACTGTTATTCTTTTTACAATTCATGCGTTAAAGAAACAAACACAAAAACTTGCACGAGCACACTTTTTCTTGCTGACACTCTCTTTGTGTAGAGAAGTGGCAACAGAGTAGAGTAGTGAGATTTCAAATTTTACTGACTAGGCAAAGCTGTGTGGCTTATTAGACAAATTAAGAAAATGTGAGCACTGGAAAGATCCTTAAAAAATGGTTCAGATTCCATTTGATATAAGTTGACATAGCTTTGTTGAAGAAAGGATGTACATCAGTTTACCTTAGCTGAATATCTTAAATCTCTAAATTTTGAATATCTTGAATATGTTGAATATCTAAAGGTCCACACCTTTAAAAGAAACTAGATCATTAGTCAGTTACTGTATGTTACAGATTGAGCCTAAAAGCAGTGTTGCATTATTGTCCTTTTCACCGCTGAGAGTAGATTTCACAGAGGAGCCTATGCCATCTTTAATTATGACATTCAATTTTTGAAATAAGCTTAGAGGACTGCAGATTTTTACTTCATGAGACATTTTTTCATTGCTTTAACTTCTTGAGATTTGAAGTCGATCGCACTGTCACATGCCAAAGCACCCTGGCATTTGCATGAACCACTGTTTTTATGAAACATATGTGCCTGTGTTAATGCACGAATACACTGGACTAAGGTGATAGAGTTCACAACAAGCCATTCTAATGTTATTGTTATATGAGCTTAACAAGAGCTTAGACATTTGCTGGAAATTCTATTACAGAAATATGAATTACTGCATGACAGGAAGTAGTCCTAAAGTCCTAAAAATCTTTTTTTTTTTTTTTTTTTTTTTTTTTTTTTTTTTTTTGAGATGCTCTTACTACATAGAGCAAAAGTAATATCAGACCTGATCTGAATGGCACAGACTGGAGTGGGATCAACTTCACCTTACGGGAAGTGTTATGATTTGTATAACTTGAATTTTAAAAGTGACACTTTCAAAATACCGCTTTCATGGGAAGAAAAGAAAGAAAGAAAGAAAGAAAGAAAGAAAGAAAGAAAGAAAGAAAGAAAGAAAGAAAGAAAGAAAGAAAGAAAGAAAGAAAGAAAGAAAGAAAGAAAGAAAGAAGATACAAGGAAGTTGTGTTATCCTTTTAATAAATATATTTAGTCTGAATGTTTGTTCCTGATATGGATTTTACAGAGCTTGAACAACACGCACAAATCTGGGATTTTGAATTTATATAAATGAGTCAGAATGTTTCCTGGAAACATTTGCACTTTCCTCTCACTAACATGATTATGTTAGATCATATAAATAAAGCCTTTCCATCAATCTCTATTGTTCAGCAGTAATAGGATAAGAAGTTTCAATAGTCAGCCTTTCTGACGATCGTCGCTATTTGGTTTCATGCTGTCTTCTTTACTGCAATGTACAGCTTTTAAAAAATCCTTTCACTTTTTCTGAGGGGCAAGGTTTTTAAATGTTTTTGACAAACAGTCTCCTTCCAGTTTCATTGTGGAATAAATCTAAAGTCTTTTGTATGGATTCACAGCATTTGTTTCACTGGAAGTGTTTCAGATATTCAATCAGCTGAATTTTTATTTGTGCACAGATTAAAGCTAGATATTTGAAGAAATTTATTCCTTGCACACGTGTTTTAAGTTTGGTTGGGATTAATCTGCATTATTATTAGCTATTTAAAAAGTAGAAGTGCAGTTTCAAAGGGTTGTCCAGTCTCCTTTCATATGCAGTTGGAAAGATAAAGTTTATCTGGGTAATTCAGTCCATCATAATAAATGCAGGGTGATCCACCTTTGAGTTTTCTATCTTTTCAGTGAACAGTATGAGAAACCCAGATAAATGACCTAGTTGAGAAGCCTAGATTTTAGATTACTATAAGATAGTTTAGATGAACTCCACCATTAGAATGTCACATTCTCATGCTGTCTTTTTATCTTTTGCTTTTTAAGGTCTGGGAATTACATAGTTCCAATGTTATAATTCTTTACCTCTGTAAAAATTTTCATTCTCTGCTTTACCTGCTGTTTTATATATTAATCCATTATCTGAAAATCTCGATCATCTTCCAGACTCCTATATTAATTTCTAGTTTGTGATTTTAATTATAGTTCAAATCACTCCCTAGATATGACTATGCATTTTGTCTCATTTTCTTCTGTAACTCAATTTCTGCTGATATCTTAGTTAACATTGTACATGTCATTGCTCTAATTCTGTTTATGCTAATAGATGAATTCTACTCTCTTAACCTGCTATTTAGAATAGAATACAGTAGAGTTAATTATATTCTGTGTGTAATGTAATTCTGAACTCCATGGGATGGAAACAGCATTTGAATCTCTACAATACCATCTTTCCTACCTTATTACTTCAGA
>NW_028180855.1:0-27400 GCF_964211825.1 Aythya ferina
ATCACAGACATGAAGTTTTATTTTCTCATCTACAACTACTGGATGATTTTTTAAATAATGAAATAATTGTTCTGAGATGCTCTCTGATCTACTCTTTCATGTAGTCTTGTAAATAACCACATTTTTTTTTTTTTTTATGAAAAGTTCAAGCTACTTTTTAAAACAATGTCAAAAAGCAAAGCTTACTTTTAGAGATAATCCCCAGTGGAATGACTTTCAGCTGAATAATGCTTTGTCTTTTTATTGACAGGTCTTAGCTTCTTTATGTCTTTCTGTTTGCTCACATCAACCTTGTTATTTTTTGCTTTACAGGAAAGCAAACAGCCTGCAAATCTTTTTTTTTGCAGACAAGTCAATGCATTTTTATACTTTCTGGTGTTTTATTTTCAGGGAAGTTCACATGGAGAGGTTGGGCACGAAGCCAGATGGCCTGGAGGCAATTCCTAGAGCTGCAGCAAGCTTTACACTTACTAACAACTGCTTTGAACAAATATTTCCAAATGGCAAGCTCATTGATGCTTGTGTGTTGAACTATATTTGGTAGAGACATGGCTTGTGATTTGTTGCCAATGCTTCATGCTTTGATCCAAGAATGGAAGAAAGTTTGAGGAGGGTGAGTATGGAGGAAAATATTGTCATTTTGAATTTCTGAGTATAGATGATTAGCAGGAATGAGCAGTTTGGTGATAACACTAATATACTGATATGTGAATTTGAAAAAGACTTCCGTGATTCATTTTTAATGTCTAAGTAATTTAACTTCATATTAAAAAAAAAAAAAAAAAAAAGAATTATCATCATGAATCATCACAGAATCCTGCTACATCAGTGAGTCAAACAAAGCCCTAATATCTGAAAATACTTATCCAAATATTTCTTCCACCATACTATGGACTGAGCCAGGAAGAACTGCAGAAACAATAAAAACAGGAATTGCTGTGCTGAAAGGATTAGGAATGAAAAATGCCCCTGAATTTGGAGTATCAGTCTTAAATCTTATGTCCTGCCTGACTAACTTGATCTCCTTTTATGACAAGATGACCCACTTAATAGATAAGGGGAAGTCTGTGGATGTTGTCTACTTGGATTTTAGTGAAGTTTTTGACACTGTTTCCCAAAGCATTCTCCCAGAGAAACTGGTTGCTCATGGCTTGGACAGGTGTACAGTTCACTGGGTAAAAACTGGCTGTATGGCCAGGCTCAAAGAGTCAAAGTGAATAGAATGGAGTTCAAGCCAGCTGGAGTCCAGTCACCAGTGGTGCTTCCCAGGACTCAGTATTTTATTAGTGATCCGGATGAAGGGATCAAATGCAACCTTACAAGTTAGGTGGGAGTGTTGATCTGTTTGGGGATAGGAAGTCTTTGCAGAGGGATCTGGATAGGCTGTATTAATAGGCCAAGTTCAATTGCATGACATTCGACAAGGTTAAGAGCCAGGTCCTGTACCTGAGTCATAAAACTCCATGAAGCAATATAGGCTGGGGGAAGAGCCTCTGGAACACTTGTCTGGCAGGAAAGGACCTGGGGATGCTGGTCAACAGCTGGCTGAACATGAGTCACCAGTACACTCAAATGGCCAAGAAGGCCAATGGCATCCTCACCTGTACCAGAAAGAGTGTGGCCAGCAGAACTAAGGAAGTGACAGTTCCCTTCTCTATGGCACTGGTGAGACCACACCTAGAAATACTATGTTCAGTTTTGGGTCCTTCACCACAGGAAAGACATTGAATTACTTGAGTGTGTGCAGAGAATAGCAAGCAGGCTGGTGAAGGGACTAGAAAAGAAGTGTTAGGAAGTGTTACCAACATTGTAAGGCAATTTGAGGGTTGTTGACGTCTGCACATACATCTTCATGTATGTAGATGTATGTTGAACATGTATGTGGAACATGTATGAAGATGTATGAAGATGTATGAAGATGTATGAAGCACGGCATCGCTAGTAGGTCAAGGGAGGTGATTGTCCCGCTCTACTCTGCGCTGGTGCGGCCTCACCTCGAGTACTGTGTGCAGTTCTGGGCACCACAGTATAAAAAGGACATGAAACTGTTGGAGAGTGTCCAGAGGAGGGCTACGAAGATGGTGAAAGGCCTGGAGGGGAAGACGTACGAAGAACGGCTGAGGTCACTGGACCTGTTCAGCCTGGAGAAGAGGAGGCTGAGGGGAGACCTCATCACAGTCTACAACTTCCTCGTAAGGGGGTGTCGAGAGGCAGGAGACCTTTTCTCCATTAACACCAGTGACAGGACCCGCGGGAACGGGGTTAAGCTGAGGCAGGGGAAATTTAGGCTGGACATCAGGAGGGGGTTCTTCACAGAGAGGGTGGTTGCACACTGGAACAGGCTCCCCAGGGAAGTGGTCACTGCACCAAGCCTGTCTGAATTTAAGAAGAGATTGGACTGTGCACTTAGTCACATGGTCTGAACTTTTGGGTAGACCTGTGCGGTGTCAAGAGTTGGACTTGATGATCCTTAAGGGTCCTTTCCAACTCAGGATATTCTATGATTCTATGATTCTATGTATGTTGAACATACATCTTCAGCATGATGCTTGTAGAAGATAAGTTTAAGACAGACAATTGCCATTTTTATAGTAATATTTGATCTTTATTAAAAATGAAAAGGGTTGCAGAGGTACATAATTTTATCTATTTTCTTTATTTTCTTGCACATAGTGGTTGTTGGCTCATTATGTTATTGTCTTGCCCTCTGACTCATGCATCTGATTTAAAGCATCGTTTTCCTGCTAGTAATTAGTATCTCCATCTCCTTCACATTAAAGTAACTAATATGCTTTCCTTCTACTCCAGCTGGAGCTGGAATGAGTTTTAATAAGCTGCTAGGACAGAACCTTAGGACAATTCATTTTATTAGAAGGACTTCCTTATCTTTTTTACAGGAGGTATAATCCAGACAATTTAGTTACATGGCTTTTGGCAAAGGGAATCAATGCAGTCCACCTAAAACAAAGCAAAACAAAAACTACAACAAAACTCAAGGCAGTAGGTATAGTACATCAGAATTAAATAGATTGTAATGTGATAATTCACAATAACACCTTATTATTTTGTAAGTAATACAAACATGACTTTTGAGTCAATCTCTCCCTTGTTTTGTATATATGCACATTGAAGTACACCTTGCTGGTAAAATCTCTGGAGATCTTTTTTTTTTTTTTTTTTTTCTGTACTGTCTGATGATTCCATGATAAAGTGGTTATGTCCAACCAGGAAATACTTTGTTACATCATGATCAGAGGGAAGTGGAGAACACCAAGGCATTACTACTCAAGAATGTCCTGATTATAAATAGCTCAGGGAAGGTGATAGCACAACCTCAGAAGTTGTGCCAACAATCGCATTCAAAATTTTACTTGATTGAAAGTAGTCCGGTGATAGGGGAGGAATTAGCTGGGATCGGTGCTGCCTCCTGTGTCATGGGAGATACCACAATGGAGTTTGTAGAGCTGGGCTGGCAGCTGAGGGGCTCTTACAGAGACTTGCTGGGCACTGGCTACAAGCCAGTTTTGCATGGATGAGTATCAGAGACTGCCCATTTGTACAAGCATCTGCTGCTTGGTTTACTGTTGATATAGCAGAAATGTTCAGAAGCTTCTTTAAATGACTGTGGAGCGTATTTGTGACCTGTCTTACATGCTTTTCTCAAAAAAAGAGGTTGGGCAAGAAATACTGCTCAGCCTCACTTTCCCAGTATGATGGATAAAAACCTCAAGTCACTTCTGTTTATGATGCAAACTTAACATACTCTGAAAATATTGTGGAATTCACCGTGGAACAGGAATAAGGGTGGCTAGTCTAAAGGCATACATTCTGGGGAAAGATAGTATTTCTTTTTTCTGGTTTTTTTTTTTTTTTTTTTTTTTTTTTTGGTACTATTCTATCAATGAATAGTAGGCTGGAATTTATGAGTACTTTTATAGCCATACTTTTGACTCAGAACAAGAAAGAATCCTACAGATGAAGGTATCACCTGTTTTGTCCTTCAAGATAGGTCAGATACACTAAGTCTTAATGCCCAGCATTCATTTGACTGAATCACCATCACTTGCTCTGTAGAAAGCAACCTAGAAAGTTCACACACAAAATATCAGCTCAGAATTATTGTGTTTGCTCCTGGCATCCCTTCTTTCTGCTTTCCACAGCAGGTATTTCTACCACATAGATTATCTCTGCGGCCTGATCCTTTTTTTGGAGATTAAATCAGAGAAAAGCCAAAGCAGAGTTGTCTGTGCATGAAACAAGACCGAGACATGTCAATCACTACTAGGACACTTGCTTGGGGTATTTTTCTGCCAGATAAGGCACCATTTCCAGACTATTAACCATGATATGTTAGGATCATTCTTTCTCCAAGGGCCCAAAATAAGCCTAGAATAGCAGACCTTCCTATAGCTTGAAGGGACAAACATTGGTGGGTTGCAGGAACAGAGGTTAAGTGATACTTCAGTTAAAATTAGGAACATTAGACCCAGAGATGGCATGGCTGCCTCTGTTGGAAGAGGAAAAGGAAAGCTAGTGATGGTGATGAAAATGCAAAACCAGGAAACTTATAATGAAGGAGATTAGTGGTTCATAAACACATTTCTATAATAACAGTTCTTGTCCCTTGTGGAGACATTTAAAGCCTAGTTTCTTCCAGGCTCCCTCATCTGAGACTCAACCTGCTAGCAATAAGCCTAATGATCTCTGTCATACTGTGGGGAGAAATGTTTACCTCTAAGCAGTTCCAGCTCTCTCAGGGTTTGGTATAGTATGATGGGTGCCAGTGTACTGTGTACCTCTATGACATGGCTGGGTTAATCTGGCAAATCCTGCATTTGCTATCATATACCCATAGAGGACTGAAGCTCTCTTCCAGTAGGACCCTCCTCTCAGAAGCACTAGGGAAGGTACTGAAAACAGCATTTTGATGTACACATGTGCCTTGGCATGTAGCACTGGTTTTATAGCATAGAAACAGATGTCCTAGTAGATGTGACACCAGCCCTAAGCTTTTTTCCTGTTGCCTTAGCCAAGTCCTCTGAAGGTTCTTCTGGCCTGAATCACTAAGGAGACCCTCTTACACAGTAAATTTTTGATTTACCTACCTAATTTTTCATAGGAATTGACTGTGTATTGATTATGGCAAACAGCCGAAGTCTACTGAGGCAACAGACAGAAATCTGATGAGCATGAAACGTGGCACTGGGAATTACACAGACTAAACTAAGGAGAAAACACAGAATCACAGAATCACAGAATCAGAATTGCCTAGGTTGTTAGAGACCTCAAGATCATCGAGTCCAACCTCTGACCTAACACTAACAAGTCCTCCACTAAACCATATCGCTAAGTTCAACATCTAAACATCTTTTAAAGACCTCCAGGGATGGTGACTCCACCACTTCCCTGGCAGCCCATTCTAATGCCTAACAACTCTTTCGGTAAAGAAGTTCTTCCTAAGATCCAACCTAAACCTCCTCTGGTGCAACTTTAGCCTATTCCCCGTCGTCCTGTCACCAGGCACGTGGGAGAACAGACCAACCCCCACGTCGCTACAGCCTCCTTTAATGTACTTATAAAGAACGATAAGGTCACCCCTGAGCCTCCTTTTCTCCAGGCTGAACAAGCCCAGCTCCCTCAGACACTCCTCGTAAGACTTGTTCTCCAGGCCCCTCACCAGCTTCGTCGCCCTTCTCTGGACTCACTCGAGCACCTCGATGTCCTTCTTGTAGTGAGGGACCCAAAACTGAACACAGTACTCGAGGTGCGGCCTCACCAGAGCCGAGTACAGGGGGACGATCACCTCCCTAGCCCTGCTGGCCACACTATTTCTTATGCAAGCCAGGATGCCGTTGGCCTTCTTGGCCACCTGAGCACACTGCTGGCTCATATTCAGCTGACTATCTACCATCACTCCCAGGTCCTTCTCTGCCTGGCAGCTTTCCAACCACTCATCTCCCAGCCTGTAGCTCTGCTTGGGGTTATTGCGCCCCAAGTGCAGGACCTGGCACTTGGCCTTGTTGAATTTCATGCAGTTGACCTCAGCCCATCAGTGCAGCCTATCCAGATCCTCCTGCAGAGTCTTCCTACCCTCAAGCAGATCAACACACGCACATAGCTTGGTGTCATCTGCGAACTTACTGAGGGTGCACTCGATCCCCTCATCCAGATCATTGATAAAGTTATTAAAGATGACTGGCCCCAGTACTGAGCCCTGGGGGACACCACTAGTGACCAGCCTCCAACTGGATTTGACTCCATTTACCACAACTCTTTGGGCCTGGCTATCCAGCCAGTTTTTAACCCGATGAAATGTATGCCAGTCTAAGCCACGAGCAGCCAGTTTCTTGAGGAGAATGCTGTGGAAAACGGTGTCAAAAGTCTTACTGAAGTCAAGGTAGACCACATCCACTGCCTTTCCCTCATCCACTAACGACGTCACTTTGTCATAGAAGGAGATCAGGTTCGTCAAGCAGGACCTGCCTTTCATAAACCCATGATGATTGGGCCTGATCGCCTGGTTGCCCTGTAAGTGCCACATGATGACACAGGAGAAGAAATGGATGGAGAGATAACATTTTTTCATTGGATTGAACCACTCTCAGTGTTTAATCTCTGCTCTAAAAGTAAAAGAGAAGAAGCATCATGACATCAATGGATCTGATCTTTACAGCTGCTGAGAGAGGGCAAAGAGGTCTTAGCAGGCAGAGAACTCCTTGGGGTATGGAAACAGGTTAAATACAAAGTGATGGGAATGTGGGCATGTGTCACCAGACAGAGTGTCTGGTGCAGCCACCTGGTATTGCCCTGGACAATGATGTCCTGGATATGCTACAAGAGTTTGATTGTTGCAGACCCTGGTTTTGGCTTGCAGGCATTAATGGCAGTGGGTACCCTTCCTGGGAGTGCAAGCTGGCTCTTTAAGCTAAAAGGTGGGTGGGAGGTGGCTG
This sequence comes from Aythya ferina, assembly GCF_964211825.1. Lineage (NCBI taxonomy): Eukaryota > Metazoa > Chordata > Aves > Anseriformes > Anatidae > Aythya > Aythya ferina. The sequence goes on from NW_028180855.1 coordinate 6,951, forward strand.
GATCTGGTGAGAATTGGTCTGACTGCTGCTGCACAAGCAGGATAGGTCAGCACGGCATTTCTGAATGAAAGTCTAGGTCTTTTGAGGGAAGAGCCATGTTGGGGATTCTACTGTGGTATGGTGGTGTGAATACTCAGGTACAATAAATACTCAGGGAATGAAGCCTCACATTATTATGATGTCTTCTTCAGAAGGAATATCCCTTATCTTTCTCTCTGTTTTAGATGTAGTTTCATCACAAAACAATGCTAATATTTTCGAAGTTCAGTTGTATGGGGATCTAAACATATTAAAACAGTTTAGATTCAAGGTGAAATCAGGCGTAAAATTCAGCTTTTGTACAAAGATTTTTACCTTTTTGTGTGAGATTTTTGGTGAAATCCTAATGGTGAAATCCTTATGATGTCATTTTCCTTCTGGCTGGAGGACTGGAACCAGAATTACTTAGTTTTGAATCAGATAATGAAATTGCATCACTTCAGATGTGGGTTCATTGCTTTGGCTTGTGTTGCTCCTATAACAGATGTAAGGCTGGCTAGTACACTTGAATGGAAAAAATCTCTTTAACATGCATCAGCCTTGCAGAAACTTTCTTCCTATCTTCAGATTTGTTGTACTTGAGTGGTGCCACTGATTAAGCTGGTTACAGTGTGAATTTGCTCATTTTTAACAGAAGAAATTAAATGTAGGAAATGACATCACAGTAAATTCTGGCACTCATTAATGAAGCTGTATTTTTTGTTGTTGTTTTCTTTTTTTTTTTTTTTTTGTTTCTTTGCTATAACTTATGATGAAAAAACATTTTTTACAAACATTATAAATCCCATTGTGAGTTCAGTCAAATCCCAAAGTGATTGTACTTTTTAAGAGGGATTTTTATATACCATCATAAGCCTGGAGCTGTAAGCTTTAAATACTTAATTTAAATATAAGGCTGTTGTAGACATTAGCCTACTGTATAATCTCAGATAAATGCTGAAGTAATTTGTTTGCCTCCCAGCATTTCTGAAATAAAAATGTATAGCTTTACAGCAAAACTGAACACTATACAGTAAAGGAAGAGTACTGTTATTACAGTTTTGAAATAATTATTTCAGTTTATTTTCTTACCAAGATAAACTGGTTTCTATGAAAACCTGAAAATTGTGTTATTATATGTATGAAAGTTTTGTGTGTGTGGATAAAAAGCAGTAAACATGGGTGTCCTAGTTTCAGCTGGGATAGGGTTAATTTTCTTCCTAGTAGGTGGAATGGTGCTGTATTTTAGATTTAGGATGAGAATAACACTGTCTAAGTTAAGGACTTTTCAGCTTCTCACACCTCATACTACCAGAGGGGAGGCTGGGAGTGCACAAGGAGCTGGTAGGGGACAGAAACAGGGCAGCTGTCTGGCCAAACTTGTCAAACTTGTCAAAGGGATATTGCATAGCATATAACATATGAACCATATGAACCATATGGTTCATGCTGAACCATAAGTATGAAGTGGATGGCTAGGATGAGGGGTTCAGGCTGCTACTCAGGAATGGGCTGGACATTTGTCAGAAGTTTGTGAGGAACTGCATTATGCATCACTTGCTTTCTATATTCTTTTTATTCTTATCATTGCTGTTGTTATTACCATTATTCCTTTTCTATTCTATTAAACTGTCTTTATCTCAACGCATGATCTTTTAACTTTTCCTTTTGTTTTTTTTTTGATTCTCTACCCCATCCCATTGGGGGTGGAGTTCAGTAGGGTGACTGAATGGCTGTGTAGTGCTTAGCTACCTGCTGAGTTAAACCACAGTACACATGAAAATAATTCCTTTCTTATTTATGTTATATGTATGATGAGTATACACTGAGGTTCTGTGGCCTGTATTATTTTGTAAAGAAACAGCAGGTAATCAGAATTGTTCCTTCTGGCTATATAGCAAGGGTACTTGTGTGTGTATTTAGTGAAAAGAAATTAAGAGTATAATAGATAGCATTTATTTATTTTATCATTCACTCACAATTGTAGTAGCTATAAATCAGCATTCTTATAGGCTCAGAACACATTTACTGTTAATAAATTTCCATTGTCATGCTGTTACACTGTGCCTGGATGGATTTGTATTTCCTCACTCAGATTTGGTATCACACCATCTTCCTAGTTCCCTATTTTGCAAAGTTATATTTCATTACATCTTGACATTTTGATGTTAGTTTCCAAAGTCTTACAATGACATCAGTTTCACTTGTTTTGCTTTTTGATTTTTACTCTGTGTATTTTCCTTTTAGTAATACTGTCTTTTATCATTTTCTGATATGAAGTCTCATATATTCATGACAGCTAAATTGAATATAATTTCCTTGCAAAATGTCAATGATATTCTAGAGGTAGCAATGATCAGTTTATTTTGAAACAAAGGTCAATACTTGTGAATTTTGTAGCTGTTTCATGATAGAACAGATGCGAGTATTTGAAGCAGTTAAATATATTGCATTTCCCTTGAATTACACTAGATGGCCTTCCGAATATATTTTGTCACTGTTCTTTACCGTTATATACGGAGTAGTGTGGTGTACATAGACATCAGACCCGGCATTTTACCTGTATTCTGCTCTGTACTAGTTATGACCCTTGTAAACCAAATTTTGAATATATCATAGATCTTAACTGTATCATCATTTTGGTAGTCTTTTTTTGTGTGTAGATGGTAGGATTTCTTTCTTTTAATCTTAAAACAGGGAGAGTGAACTAATGTTAGTGATTAATGTCTGTTGTAGCTAGAGGTGGATGATTTTCTAGAAAATTAAGTTGACAAAAAAGCTTTCAGTCTTGAATTTGTGAGTGATATTGACCAAAAATGTAAATAGAAAGATTTTTTTAGATTTTATCAGCTTTTTTTTTTTTTTTTTTTTTTTTTTTTTTTTTTTTTTTCTGAGCATGAATTACTACTTCTTGTCAAAGTAACATTTGGGAACTAAAGACATGTGAAAATCTATCTTCTACTTTCAGCCATAATTGTTGTTACTGTTCCTTGTTTCATTGATGAAAAGACCCTGTTGTTCCAACTTAACTCAATCCAAAGTGAAGCCCTTCTTCCCTCTTCTAGTTTGATGAGTTCAATTTCACTATTAAAACCAATATGTGAATAAACATCCCACTGAAATTACATGATCAGTAAGATGAAAATGGAACAGGTAGGGTTCATATAACCTGAAGGATTAAATTTGCCAACAGAGAATTTATATTTTCAGTGCAACAGGTAGTGCGGTTTACTTTGTAAATTTGAATCCCTGTGTCTCCCAATTACTAAATGTGGTTTGCAGTTTATGTAGTTTCTCATTTCTCATTGAAAATATCTTGTCAACGTGCTTGCAGGACATCTTATGCCCATATTTCCTTGCGTGCAAATCCTTTAGCATTTTTTTTACAAGGAGAGCCACTGCTGTTCAGTGCAGTATACTTTTTATTGAGTGTGTGAGGCAACTGCATTTGAAGAAAGTGGAAAGATTCCCATGGACCTGAGTGGAAAATGGATCAAAGCAACTATGGGGAACTAATCAACGCTGGACATATGCATGTTTATCATATTACAGTTTGTTCATGTCTAAGTAAATGGAGTACCATCAAACTTGCAAATCAATCTGTTTCCAAACATTTTCCCACTTCTCATATATTGACTGTATATATTGATAGTATGTATAAGTAAATCAGTGGTGACATTAGACATGTGCAGTCAGTGTATGAAGCTCCACACTTAATTTGGTTTCATGCTGGTTGAATTTTAATTTGAACTAACGTGTCCGATGGCCCTATGGGTAACAATTTGTGCCACTTTACTATGTCCGGGTTCTATGTGAAATAGTTTTAACATTCAGCTTATACAAGAAAATGGCAAAATGACTATAGGGAATTGAATCCCAGTCTAAGATGATGTGGAGACAATGCACGCATGAGCAGAAGGTGATGCAATATTTTACCAGCCTTCTGATTTCTGAAAGCTTCCAGTGACAGCTATGAAGTTCAAAGCAGAAATCCGGTGAAATTTTGATCGACTGTGACACCTGAAGAGACATGATCATGTCAGGAACTAGCTGGGCTGGTTTTATTATCACTTCATAGCTCTATATCTTGCACTTTTTTCTCTCTCTGCTTCTGTATACTTGTTTTTAAGTGTGAGGTCTAGTGAAATGCTGTTAATGTGAAAAAATGTTATTTACAACAATGTACTTTAAAGGCAGACCTCTGATGTCTTGTTTAATTTTGAAAAGGCTAGATTGCACTGGTTGAGGTAAGAATAAGGCTGTAGGAAGATTAGCTTTTGGCTCATTTGACTAAAATGTTGCCTCAAATTTGAAGTCTTCTGTAATATTCTTTTTCCCTCCCTCTTACCTTTTTTTAGGTAATATATATATATTTGGATGAACGATATCAGAAAAATAAACAAGTCCAGGGGACAAATTTGAGAGCTGGCACATGATTGATCATATCATTTATTTATTAGCACACAGTTGACATGCTGTGGGTGCAGGGTAGGCCACCATCTCTACCCTCTGAGGAGGGAAAGGAGAGCTCAAGGCATAATGTGCACTTTGCCGAAAAGCCAGGAAATGGACCCTGGCCCATTTTATTTAGTAGCAGACTACTTCAGGGATTTGGAAAAGATCCAGATCTTCTATTTTATTAACAAGTAACATGAATTCTTATGTGATACTTTCAAAAACTGTAATTTAAGTTGGCTGTTTCTGTCAACATACTTTCAAGGGCAAGAATATGACAAATAAGTAAAAAAGCTATCTAAAGAGATCTGGTTATTGTCTCATGCTCTTGAAGAAAAGTTGCAGATGAATGGCTATAGATAGTCTAAAACAAGATGGTTCTGGAAATAGCTCATAACAGAGCAGCTCATAACAGAGCAGTAAAATATTGCTGAGTATGTCAATGTGTTATATTTACACTTTGAATTTTTTTTTTTTTTTTAATTAAAAACTATAACAAGAGTCTATCTCTAATTTTTAAACGCTTTCTGATTTTTATGTAATTAAAGTGGCAGCTAGCTCCCAAGAATGACTCTTGGTCAGAACTCAAGTCTTATCAAATTAATTTCTAACCCCTTCTCCCTCTCTAACCTTAATGGATAGATAATTTTTGGCAGCACTGCCTTTCAGTAATTACTTTTAAACTTTTCTAAACCAATTTTCTAAACCATGGCGAGGTCAGGAAGGGGACCAGTAAAACCGCTGTATTGGACTTTCGGAGGGCTGACTTTGAGCTGCTCAGGACATTGGTTGGTGGAGTCCCTTGGGAGGCGGTTCTGAAGGGCAGAGGGGTCCAGGAAGGCTGGGCGCTCTTCAAGAGGGAAGTCTTAATGGCGCAGGAACGGTCTGTTCCCACGTGCCCAAAGACGAGCTGGCGGGGAAGAAGACCGGCCTGGCTCAACAGAGAATTGTGGCTTGATCTTAGGAGGAAAAAGAGGGTTTATAAGCTTTGGAAAAGTGGGCAGGCCACTAAGGAGGACTTTAAAGAAGTAGCGAGGCTGTGCAGGGACAAAATTAGGAAGGCCAAAGCTCATCTGGAGCTCAATCTGGCTACTGCCGTTAAAGATAACAAAAAACGTTTCTATAAATACATCAACACAAAAAGGAGGACTAAGGAGAATCTCCATCCTTTACTGGATGCGGGGGGAAACTTAGTTACAAGAGATGAGGAAAAGGCGGAGGTGCTCAATGCCTTCTTTGCCTCAGTCTTTAGCGGCAATACCGGATGTTCTCTGGATACCCAGTACCCTGAGCTGGTGGAAGGGGATGGGGAGCAGGATGTGGCCCTCATTATCCATGAAGAACTGGTTGGTGACCTACTACGGCACTTAGATGTGCACAAGTCGATGGGGCCAGATGGGATCCACCCAAGGGTACTGAGGGAACTGGCAGAGGAGCTGGCCAAGCCACTGTCCATCATTTATCAACAGTCCTGGCTATCGGGGGAGGTCCCAATCGACTGGCGGCTAGCAAACGTGACGCCCACGTGACGCCCATCTACAAGAAGGGCCGGAGGGCAGACCCAGGAAACTACAGGCCTGTCAGTTTGACCTCAGTGCCAGGAAAGCTCATGGAGCAGATCCTCCTGAGAGTCATCATGCAGCACTTGCAGGGGAAGCAGGCGATCAGGCCCAGTCAGCATGGCTTTATGAAAGGCAGGTCATGCCTGACGAACCTGATCTCCTTCTATGACAGAGTGACGCGCTGGGTGGATGAGGGAAAGGCTGTGGATGTGGTCTACCTTGACTTCAGCAAGGCTTTTGACACCGTCTCCCACAGCATTCTCCTCAAGAAACTGGCTGCTCTTGGCTTGGACTGGCGCACGCTTCGTTGGGTTAGAAACTGGCTGGATAGCCGGGCCCAAAGAGTCGTGGTGAATGGAGCCAAGTCCAGTTGGAGGCCAGTCACTAGTGGCGTCCCCCAGGGCTCGGTGCTGGGGCCGGTCCTCTTTAATATCTTCATCGATGATCTGGACGAGGGCATCGAGTGCACCCTCAGTAAGTTCGCAGATGACACCAAGTTAGGTGCGTGTGTCGATCTGCTTGAGGGTAGGAAAGCTCTGCAGGAGGATCTGGATAGGCTGGACCGATGGGCTGAGGTCAACTGCATGAAGTTTAACAAGGCCAAGTGCCGGGTCCTGCACCTGGGGCGCAATAACCCCAAGCAGAGCTACAGGCTGGGAGAGGAATGGTTGGAAAGCTGCCAGGCAGAGAAGGACCTGGGAGTGATGGTGGACAGTCGGCTGTATATGAGCCAGCAGTGTGCTCAGGTGGCCAAGAAGGCCAACGGCATCCTGGCTTGTATTAGGAACAGCGTGACCAGCAGGGCTAGGGAGGTGATCGTCCCCCTGTACTCAGCTCTGGTGAGGCCGCACCTCGAGTACTGTGTTCAGTTTTGGGCCCCTCGCTACAAGAAGGACATGGAGGTGCTTGAGCGGGTGCAGAGAAGGGCGACGAAGCTGGTGAGGGGCCTGGAGAACAAGTCCTACGAGGAGCGGCTGAGGGAGCTGGGCTTGTTCAGCCTGGAGAAGAGGAGGCTCAGGGGTGACCTTATTGCTCTTTACAGATACCTTAAAGGAGGCTGTAGAGAGGTGGGGGTTGGCCTGTTCTCCCACGTGCCTGGTGACAGGACGAGGGGGAATGGGCTTAAGTTGAGCCAGGGGAGTTTTAGGTTAGATGTTAGGAAGAACTTCTTTACAGAAAGGGTTGTGAGGCATTGGAACAGGCTGCCCAGGGAAGTGGTGGAGTCACCATCCCTGGAAGTCTTCAAAAGACGCTTAGATGTACAGCTTAGGGATATGGTTTAGTGGAGGGCTGTTAGCGTTAGGTTGGAGGTTGGACTCGATGACCTTGAGGTCTCTTCCAACCTAGAAAATTCTGTGATTCTGTGATTCTGTGATATGTTGGTTTCAGAAAGAAAAGGTTAAGGTCTTCTTGGTTTTACTATCTTTTTTTAGAACCAGCTCCTGGTCAAAATATGGGGATTCCTGAAATTATGCCTTTTCAAGGGAAAAGACAGAGCTGGTTTTGAAGCATCCCACTCTATGGAACATGGCAGGTTGTAAAAAGAGATTGAACAAAACATCCAACATGATAAGTGATGCTCAGAATAACACCCAGACAGTTATAAATCGTATGTTTCAGTTCTTGTATTGAACAGAACTAGGATTGTATGGAGATTGTATTGAGACAAAATTACTTCACATCTACCATCTGTGTGGCTTTTTGATCCTTTTTTGAATCACTGTCACAACTGTCTGTCTGTTATGATTTGTTTTATCCTTAAATTGTAGGTGTTTTGGAACAGCATTTTGTTCAGTGTTTTTATAGTGACTGGTATAAATGGCTTGTGGTCCGTGACTATGAACCAAATTAAACAGCAATTAAAATAATATTAATACATCATCTAGGCCATGGAGCTGATCAAATCTGTTGCTTGTCTTACTCAAAGAATCAACAGTAAATTTCTATACTGTGTATTCATAGGTATCCATGCCATATTTCTAATTGTAACAGCTATGAACTGTAATATATATATATATTTAATTCAATATTTCTCAGCTGTATAATATTCAATAACATTAACCTAAACATTGTCTGCTGTAGTAAAGCAGTCTTCCTCAAGTGCCAGCCTAGTCAGATCTGGTCCTATGTGGAATAGGGATACAACTCTGAGGTGTACCCACTTCTAGTACTCTTAAACTATGTCTACCCTACTGCAGCAGTGACATTTTGAAATAGTTGGGGCTAACCTTATCATCCTATAGTTCTCACTCTCTTACCCTGCGTGTACCCACACACATGAAAATAGCCAAACTAGTCTTGCTTCTCAAGCCTCAGAGAATCTCAATGCCACTAGTCCTTACACTTGCTGTATTTTTTATTTTCTTTTTTAGACCTTCCTTGGTGAAAGTTGTTGGGATTGGGAGTACTGCCAGCAAAGAATGCTGGAGGAGATGTATGGTCTCATCCTTGAACAAACTATCTTCTTCTGTTCAAACCTGGCAGAAGTATAAGTAGAAAACTTTAGAGATGGAATCTTATTCACAAGATCAAAGCAGATCTTGGGTGAAGTCCTCCTCTTATGCCCCACAGTAATTTCAAAAAACAACACTCCTAACTTTTCCTTATTTTTTTCTCCCTACCCTCCACCTTTCCATGGAGTGAATGAACTTACTGGAGAAAGTTCTACCTCATTCTCTTCCTTCTGCCCTGGACTGGACCTGGAAGTCCAGCTCAGGGTCCCTGGTCCTGGCCCTGCCTCTGAATTTTTACTTTCTTCATCTTTCCAAGAATGCTATTTGAACTTTTTGCTAGAGCTTGAAGGCATTAGCACAGTGTTTAGAATGCACATCCACAGAGAGACAATTGATATTTCCCTTGGCTCTGGAAATTCTGTAGGATGAACCATGTCCCTGCACCCAGAAGTCAGTCTCAAAGAAGCAGGACAGAAAAGAGTGAGTGCTGCCTGTCAGCACATTGTCAGTAGGACAGAGGAATGCTGACTGCCATAGGACACGCATAAGTGGAATGTTCTGTGGATTATAGACCATATTCAAATCCAGAACAGCCCCCTTCCAATGGCTAATAATGCAATTTCAGTAATGGTTTCTCAATGGTTTCTCGGTTTTCGTACTGACTTTTATCACACTAAACACTGAACAAAAACAATTGAATGGGCTGTTGTGCATTGTAGACTTGAGAGGTAGTTATAGTTGAATTTGTGAATAATTACTGTGAGATAACTTTCATATAACAAACTTATGAATTTTGAATCAGACCATTATAAATTTGTTCACTTAAAATTTCATTGACACCTATCACCTAGAAACTCCATTCTTTACAGTTACCTGAAACAGCACATATCACAGCAAAAATTGGAACACATTTCACACTCCTCTTAGAGGTTTCTAAGAGCATCTCTTTCAGGGCAGATTTTGCTATATTCACTCTATTTGAGCCAAAGCATGTGGCCCAGTCATGACCAAGATATGACAGTGAGCTCTTCTGGATGCAGATCCCAGCTGTTTTTTGCCCATGTTTCACACCACCACCAGCAGACAGTCTGGGTTTGTGTGGCTGAGGAAATAAGCCTGAGAAAAGAGCTGGAGCTCAGGCCTGGACCAGAGCAGTTATGCAGCTCAGGGCATGGATGGTGAGAGCATATATCCCCACAGCGTATACACAAAGTGAGATCAAGTTTGTCTGCAAAGCATGCCTAGCTTTGCTCTCACAACTCCTTCTATCTGTTATCCCACTAGACCTAGGTGGGAGATCATGACAGTGGTTGATTAAAGTGATTCCAAGATAACATCTTCAAAACAAAGCATTATTTATTCATCCAAGAAGTTCTATAACAGGGAGCAAAAGGATAAAATAAAACCAGACCAATTCACGTGGGGCTTACCTTTATAAAAGTCTTTTTCTTTTTCTTTTTCTTTTTCTTTTTCTTTTTCTTTTTCTTTTTCTTTTTCTTTTTCTTTTTCTTTTTCTTTTTCTTTTTCTTTTTCTTTTTCTTTTTCTTTTTCTTTTTCTTTTTCTTTTTCTTTTTCTTTTTCTTTTTCTTTTTCTTTTTCTTTTTCTTTTTTTTTTCTTTTTCTTTTTCTTTTTCTTTTTCTTTTTCTTTTTCTTTTTCTTTTTCTTTTTCTTTTTCTTTTTCTTTTTCTTTTTCTTTTTCTTTTTCTTTTTCCTTTTCTTTTTCTTTTTCTTTTTCTTTTTCTTTTTCTTTTTCTTTTTCTTTTTCTTTTTCTTTTTCTTTTTCTTTTTCTTTTTCTTTTTCTTTTTCTTTTTCTTTTTCCTTTTCCTTTTCCTTTTCCTTTTCCTTTTCCTTTTCCTTTTCCTTTTCCTTTTCCTTTTCCTTTTCCTTTTCCTTTTCCTTTTCCTTTTCCTTTTCCTTTTCCTTTTCCTTTTCCTTTTCCTTTTCCTTTTCCTTTTCCTTTTCCTTTTCCTTTTCCTTTTCCTTTTCCTTTTCTTTTCTTTTTCTTTTTCTTTTTCTTTTTCTTTTTCTTTTTCTTTTTCTTTTTTTCTTTTTCTTTTTCTTTTTCTTTTCTTTTCTTCTTCTTCTTTCTTCTTTTTTCTTCTTCTCTTCTTCTCTTTTTCTTCTTCTTTTTCTTTTTCTTTTTCTTTTTCTTTTTCTTTTTCTTTTTCTTTTTCTTTTTCTTTTTCTTTTTCTTTTTCTTTTTCTTTTTCTTTTTCTTTTTCTTTTTCTTTTTCTTTTTCTTTTTCTTTTTCTTTTTCTTTTTCTTTTCTTTTTCTTTTTCTTTTTCTTTTTCTTTTTCTTTTCTTTGAACCGCAGTGGTTAAGTAAGCTATAGTCTGAAAAGTTGAAGAGCGGCTGAAGGGGACAGATGCTGGCAATGTAACACTTTGATAAATAAACATATAATGCACAGATCTAGAAGCTTACCATGTGGTAAGCTTAAAGTTTTACAGTGGCATTGAATGCTCCTGTCCACTCAGTCAGACACATCAGAACTTATCCCTGTCTTGTGCAATGGGCATGAAAGGAATCTGATGGTCAGTTCTCTCTCCCTTTCTGTCTTTGACTTTTGGTAGAGATTTTTTATAGCACAGGAGTTTTGGCATGTGTGGCTGTTTACCTGCTCTCCTCAACAGTCTTGAGTGGTCCACTCTTTCTACCAGTCTCACATTATCTTTGTGCCTTTATGTAGAAGGATACGTCAACCACTGGAAGCATTATTTTGGATACTCATGATGAATGCTGGCATTTGTTGTAATGCTGCATCTGGACATATCATTCAGTGGTATATTAAAACAATGGTCTGAAGCAATGGAAGTACCTGTTCTCCTGTTACATTGTACCTATATACAAAGCTATGATTGTTGGCTGTCTGGTTACTTTTCTGTATATGTGACCAGCACATCCTTAGGAATATATGCTTAGATTAACAACCAGAGACTTTGACATGAGGACAGCAGCAAGCTGGTGAATGGAGCTGCATGTATCAACCATAAAAATACCATAAACAAAACTTTTGCTTTTTGAAATGAGTCTTCTTCCATCTTGTCCATCTACTACTGCTGTAAGCATAGAGCTACATGTAAGCTAGAGGACAGCATGGCAGCGATTGTTCTCTGTTCCTAAGATTGTGGTTAGGATTACATATGTGTGTTTAACATCTTTTCCTCATCACAACAGAGCAAATCCATCTAATCTGCTTCTTGGTAGTAATCCCGTGGTGAATCCTTTTTCACTGTTATTTTCCAAGCTAACACTGAGTGACTGGCATGGCATGAGCCAAATCTGTGCTAGGAAACCTGCTAACAATTAAACAGTACAGTACAGCACAATAATGCTCAAGTCCATTACTTTGCAAAGTGTACTGTAGGTGCTCTGTTTACTCTACTATGGATGACCTAGAGTCCCTAAACCTGGAGCAATCTTGAGTTAGAGAGATGGAGCTGTTGATAAAGCCCTGCCATGAAGGGCCCCTGCTCTAGCATTTGTTACCCCACTGTTGTGCATCATCCTGACAGCAAATACAGGAAGGGGTTTCTGAAAGAGCTGGGTGGCTGCCATAGCAATGTAGTTTGCAGGGGAGATTGCTGTGTTCTGCTGGCTGTGTGATCAAATGGGTTTTTATTAATTTGAGCAGAGTCTAACAACAGTGTGTTTCCTTCTCCATCCCAAACACAAAACTCTGCCATTGGAAGGTCTCTGTGTTTTAAATAAAATCTGTGGTGCTTGTTTAAATAAACAATTGAAAAAGAATTAAGATAGCCACTGATACTCTGCTGCTTTAATAGAGACAGATAGAGAGGATAATTTTGTACATGTTTGAAGTGACTAAATTTAATTAGAAGTTTAACATTTTTAAATAACTAAAAGAACAACTACATAGGGAAGAAAATAAACAGATGGAACCAAAACTATAACACTGAAATGATCACTAAATTTGTTACTGCTCTCAGTACATTTCTTTGAGTGTTCAAGATGTTTATTCAGGTATTGAGCACACCAGGTATTTAACATCCCCTTAGAATAAATAAAGTGCAATTAATAGTTTAATAATATTTTATTACTCTTCCATTTCAAATACATGCAGGCTGTTAGCGTTAGCGTTAGGTTGGAGGTTGGACTCGATGACCTTGAGGTCTCTTCCAACCTAGAAAATTCTGTGATTCTGTGATTCTGTGATTCTTAAATATCTTAGATCTTGCATCCTTATCAGTATTTATTGCAGTAGTACATAAAATTTACATGTATTTATCACATTTATATTACAATGTAGCCATTTCTTTTAGATTTTTTTCTGAGTCCTCCATTACTTGTAGGTATTTGTTTTGCTTTTTGCTTTAGAGAACAGCTATTTCTGTGCTCAAAATTTCCTTGATGTTTTTAAGATATTTATTTTGGAGACTATTTGTCTATTAGCAGGAAAAGAATTAGAAGCAATTAAGCAAAGTCTTTAGTTGTCTGTAGTGGAATGATGGTAGTCTTTTACCACTAAGGAAAAGACAGTGTAATGGACTGACATGGAAAAGTCTTGGTTAGACTCCCTGTGGGTCCAAAGCAGGTTTTTTCCATTCAGACAACCTATTGACAACCTAACAGACATCTATTGAAAGTGGTCCCTGGTTGGAAATAGTAACTGGCCCATGCTGTTAAACTGTACCCAAGAATTGTTTGGGTGACCTCATGTCAGCATGGGCCAAAAGTCTTGGGATAAAGTGTCTGGGACTTTTCAGTTTTCTCTGGTACTGTTTAATTTCTCAGTATAGGTATAATCTGAAGTTACCATTTCTTTCCCCATTGGCCTGCTACCATCAATAAAAGGGTGTCAGTAATTTTATCATGATAACAAATGGTTAAGATTATGACAAATACTCATATTTCTCCTTACAAACCAGAAAAGGTATGCACGTTTCATGTGCATATGGGCAGTCATATGGGCTAAAATGCATCTGTTCTTTTTCTATCATGTCTCTGTATGCCGGTGTGCCTCTTTCAGGTTGACAACACAGTGCCCTAAAATGTAATTCTTCTTGATAGAAATTGATGATACACACTGTGATTTTAAAGCCTTTTGAAAAACTGTCTATTTTCTGGTGCAAGAAGGACCTGTCTTTCATAAAGATCTGAGTTGTCATTTTCTTCATGCTCTCTGATGCTTTATTTCAAGCACATTTAACTTTTTTATAATGCCATTTCTGAAATACCTGTACTTTACTGGATCCTTTTGTTTCTGAAACACTCAGCTAAGATTACATTTGTTTGTTTCGTTTTCTTCCACCAGTGCTGGTAATGTCTGATCTTTCAGCTTTTTGTATATTTAATAAGTATGTTATTGTATATTTAATTAAAGAGAAGTTCTGCTTTGCCATAAGTTTTCAGGAGTTTACCCAGAAAAGCTTTTGGATAAATGCCCCTATTCTAGTTACACTGAAATTCCTTCTACTCTGTCTCTTCTGAACAATTTTCTAATGTACAGTCCACAGCACTTATTTATATATTTTAGGTAGATACGTCTAATGGAGAGTCCATCACTCCAGCTCTTCTTGGTGGCTCTACAAATGTGTGGTAGAACTCACTCACTCACTTGGCACTAGCAGTATGCTAACATGATTAGAGTCTCCAAAGCTGTATAATCATGTTAGCATGCTACTAGTGCCAGGGCTGCTGTGCTCTGCCATACCAAGAGGCTTCTGATTTGATGATATTAAGAGAGAAAATTCACTGCTTCTCTTGAGGCAGTTGTTCCATTCATTAGCCACCTTCATTTGTAGAAATATGCTTCTTGTTTCTAATTTAAATTAACGTGCTTTGACTTTAAGTCATCACCCTGTTTCCCTTTGCTTAAGCATTTCAATGTCTGGAATTTTTCCTGTACTCTAATGTTGTAATCAGATGTCTCCTCTCAGTCTTTCTGTCTTCTGAGGCATTTTCTCCAGAGCTTAAATAATTTTAAAAACACTTTTAACATCCTTTATACATGGGGATCTGGAAACTTTATAGTTGTATTCGGGCATAAAATTACCTCTTTTATTGTCTATTTTAATTTTTAAAGACAGATGAAATCTGTTTCACAGGAATGCCTGTTTTGGAGATGAGGACAATGCTCAACATCCAAGGTCAAGGACAGATTTAATTATTCATTTTACACAGAAGACTTAGGGTCAGGCTTCTGGCTCTAGGACTGGATGGTCTCTAAGATGGAACATCAAAGAAGGTGGCACCTGTAATTTTTCATTTGTTGTCAATTATATCTATTATAGTATCTGTGGAATAAGACATGGTTACTATGACTGGAAAGTAAGAAATCTAGCATGTAGGTATACATATATTTAAGAAAAAAAAACGACTGGTACTTGTCAGCTACAGACTGGTTAATGTTGCCTTAATAATATGCAGTATTTTGGAACAATTACAGAAGTGAAGAACTAGGGATGAGGAAGTAAATAACAAATGAGATAAGACACAACATGGCTTTACCAAATACAGAATGTGTGAGACTAATGTGATACTTTCCTCAGAGAAAATAACTGATTTTCCAGACAAGTGAACTGCAGCAGATCTCATCTATCTAGAATACAATGCAGTCTTTGAGTATAGTGCATCATGCAAGGTTATCAGTTCAAGAGCAGAAGCTGAGGATTAATATAAATAATATTATGAGTATAAAGATCTGGATGAAAAAAATAAGGCTACACTGCGTGAAGCTGAAAGGGAAGCTGTTGAGTTGGAAGGAGGTCATTGCATGGTAATTTCTCAAATATCAGTCTTTGGACCATTTTATTTAATATTGTCATAAATAAAATGGGTAGAAGTAGACAAGTGCCAGTAAAGCTGACTAAGGTCACTAAGACCTTAACAGAAATGAGGATCAGAATATAATTTGGTAGGAAAACTGAACGACCATGAGGACTGAGAGTAAGAGTATTATTAGGAAAAAGTATTAATATCACAGGTAACAAGGTCACAAATTAGGGAGTGAAAATTGCTAAACTTGGCTCTTCGTCTATAGAAGGCAGGGAATAAAATGTGTGTATATATGTGGGCATGAAAAGAGCAAATACTACTGAAGCACATTATGAGTAAAGTATTTCTAGTGGAGGTAGGGAGGTACTTGTCTCATAAGGCCTCTGAGCCTTTGTGCTCAGAATTGAGAAAGATATAATTATAAAATTGGGACAAATGGAAAGAAATATTATTAAAAGTCAGGAAATTATTCTTTGAGGAGAGGGTGGAAAATAAGGCTGTCTTGCTTAGTCTTGCAAAATGGAGACTGAAAAGGGTACAATTAATCATCAGTGGGGGAAGGGAGATGCATTTGATTTAAATTAGTGTTGGCACAAGGATATAAATTAGTTTAAGTAGGAAACTAGAACAAACCTAGAGTGTTTTTTAGGTGTTGGTGTTGTCTTGTGCTTTTTTTTTTTTTTTTTTTTTTTAATAGAAAAGATTCTGTTATAGGTTGCCTTTATTAGCAGATAACTAGAGTTGAAGATTCAGGAGGTCTCTTGAGCATGATGTCATGCTTAATGCCTTACATTTTGGTGCTTATTGTCCTCATTTTGAGAAGAGCACATCTGATGCTTTGTTCTCTGAGAAATTGTTTTGGTTTGGATAACGACTGTTCATAAACTTAGGTCTGAAGTGGTTGCCCAAGCTCACACACAGGGCATGCTGCAGGTTTTAAATGTTAACTTTCAAAATCTTAGATGCCCATCTTCAGCATACAACTATCCTTTCATCTTTTCATTTACGTTTCAGTCTTAATTTACCTAACACAACACTTTTCTAGCAATAACCTATGCAGAAAATTTGGAAGGTTTGGCTTTTGTCTATTTTTGCTATGTAACAAAATCTACGGTACATATCTTACACAAAATAGTTATTGAAAGAAAAATGGATATTGGTTTACAGTACAGTGAGGAATTACTCTAGTTACCATGTAGGAACATGGAAGTGTGTACATAAGAATTAACAAAGTGTTCAGTAATTGATACGTTTTAGTGAATCTAAGGTTTTATTATTGTCATTAATGAATGTACTGTTTTTAAATTTTTTAAATTAGCTGTTCAAAAATAATTTTAAAAGCCAACAAAAACAACAATGGCATATTAAGTTTATATTATGATAAAACAGGCAAAAATATGCTCAGTTATTAAAATGGGTGATCCCTGAAGCTGGTGTTATGCCTCTCCTTTTCCGTAAGACAGGGAAGAGGGTTGCTCAAGCACTGGAAGTTATTTATGAAGTCAGCTTTGTATATTCTACTTTTAAAACCCATCTTGCTTTACATGGGAACGTTCAGTGAGTAACTAAGACTAAGGTTATAAAGGCTTTGGAGGTCAGCATTAGGAGACTTCAGAGTAAGTTAAAAACTCACCCTTCACACAAAACTGAAAATTTGAGTTTTACTGACTGAGTAATAGGGATGTTGCAAAAAATGCAGGAGCTGAATCTACATTTCTCAGATCAATAGTAAGCACAGAATTATTCATTTTTCTATTTGCTCAGTTAAGTGCTGATATACAAACTTGAAAACAAAATAATTTTAAAATTAATAAAAAGGAGCTGGAACTTTCAGTCTCTGTTGTTCTCTGCTTAAGTAGGCAGAAAATTAACCCACTTGTTCTATTTTATCTCAGACCTTTTACTTTAAAGACAACATGTAGTTCCCAAAGTTAGTCATTAACTGTGTCCTGATAAGTAAAATGCTATGTAATCCCAAAGTAAATCTGTGCCCAACCAGTTCAGACAGCCTAATGTCAAATTTCTAGGTGCTCCACCTGCCAGCAACTGCAATACATAAACTACTGCTGCATAATGATGTAGAATAAGTGCAGGAGGAAGTAAAATGTACCTCCACTATTCTTAAGCATCTGTTGGAAATTTGCTGGACGGGGACGGAACTTTTCTTCTTGGACTGAAGACTAAGAACAAAATATTAGGGTCTGTTTTTATCAGATCATATGAAAATTTCATGTGTAGTGTTTAAAATAAAATACCAAAATTGTCTAAAGCTATTTACATTTTGAAAACTGATAGGTAATTAATTTAGTGAAGGATTCCATGCTGTTTCCCTTGCAATAAAAAATAAAGCAAAACAAAAACAAGCAAACACATTAAGACAGATTTAGTGAAGGAACCTATAAATAATATATTTGTAATAAATACATTT
Source organism: Aythya ferina (assembly GCF_964211825.1). Lineage (NCBI taxonomy): Eukaryota > Metazoa > Chordata > Aves > Anseriformes > Anatidae > Aythya > Aythya ferina. The sequence continues at coordinate 24,609 of NW_028180855.1, forward strand.
ATTACAAAATACCTGTCCATGTAGATTAATATAGCTCTGTGCATGTTCCAGACTTTGCTTTGTTTTGTACTCCCATTTTCCAAATTCTGTATGTTTTGCTTATGTTGCAAAGTGTATGGTCACTTGCTCTACCATTTGTTCTTATAGCATCTGATGTACTGGGTGATCCTAGTGATCATTGTATAATGATAATAATGGTAAAAATCTAGATTTCACTGTAATTAATCTTTCAATATCCTTGAAATTCACATTCTCTCCTAACTGAACCTAAACTCACCTCATTTAAGTATCTTTTGTTTCTTACTATGTAGTAAACCTTCTGTTTTTACTCTCCAATTTATTTATTTATGTATTTATTTTTTCTAGGAAAAGAAAATCTTAACTTACAGCACCAAAGTTTTTATGTAAAGAACTTTTTAATTAGCGCAAGTTAATGGTAACTTCTTTGGTAATTATCTAGCCAAACCAATTCTCCATTCCTGATTTGCACATTAAGACCTAAAATATTTTCCGGGATATAATTTATTTTTCCTTTATGCTGAAACTAGTTTGTTTGTATGCTTGAGAAGAGTTTGCCTATTTAAAATCTGCCTCTTCTTGCTTTTACTCAAGTATCATATCAGATGTACACGTAGGATAGTAATGAAGCATATAAACTTCCTAGACTATGTGTTTTGTAACATCTTAGTTACGTATTAGTTGCCTGATCTGCAAGTATGGCACAATGGACTATGTCACTTTTGAACTCCTTATCTCCCTGAAGCTTGGAAAGTTCAGAGAAATAAATTAGTATTAGTATATAATCCATATTGGATTTGAGAATAAGAAAATCCCATAAAATACTCTATATTGTTTGTTTATTAAAATTGGTGGTTTTGTTTGTTTGTTTGCTTGTTTGTTTCACCAAAATATAGAGATTTTTTTTTATAGCTTCAGCAAGCAGTGTTAGAGGAAAAGTGTTTCATTTTTATCCTTGTGTGAAACAGGGAAATGTAAACTCAATATATTTCTGAAAATCTTTCACAGTAGTATTCTGAGTGCCTTGAAGGTTTGCAGAGTGAGATCTAACATAGCAGATAATAAACTGATATGCAATATCAGAGTTCATGTACTCATAAAGAGCGTTAGTAACATAATTTCTAGCCTTTTAAATATTTCACAATATCATGTGTAAGTAAATAATTAAAACAAATAAAAAAAAAAAAAAAACACAAAAAACATTAATTTGGGTACCCTCACTGTAAATCAAGATGTTTTCAAGTTTGTTGGAATTTATAGCAAAATGATGAAAAAGGAATACATGTATGTATCTCAAAAAATAGTGTGAAATTTTATCTTTTTTTTTTTTTTTTTGGGGGGGGGGGGCAAGAATGTATAGCAACAATTGTTTTGAAACATGAGATTTGAAAAAATGACTGTAGATTGCTGATTTGAATCTGGAAAGAACTGAAATGCTATCTTCTTACATCAATTTTGATGTGCAAACTTTAAATTATTATAAAATGCTATAAAATGATTTTATTTTATTTTGAAGTAATTTTGAATAACTGCTGCTCATCTGAAGAAAATTTCCATTTTCTTGGTTGTGCACACCCCATTTGGCACATAGATATCAGTTATTTGCTTTAGATGAAAAAAGTCTTTACTGCAAAATCAAACTTCCCTTTAATATTTTTAAAATGTCATTTATTGTTCTATTGCACCTGTCTTTTCTGGAATGAAGAAACTTATAAAGAAGTTTCACTAAAACATGTAAATTGCATTGCTAAGCTAGTTAACAGAGCTTAAGTTTTACACAAGATATTAAATCACTTATTCCAGTTTCCAACATGTCCTGAGTCCTCCAGTTTCACAGTTATTTCTGTGTTGGGGCCCAGAAGTTTGAGATTGCCTTAAGTGTAACTCTTATTGGTGGACATGCATTCAAGACAGACATTTAAGGTAGAATAGGCTGCTAGTAATCTTTAGACTTCATAGATTTCTGAGCAATTGTAGCAGTTCTGCATCCTGCACATTTTTAGTGTCAGCTGAAGGTCAGGCAGGATACCATTTAAAATGGCACTAGAAGCCTGCTTAAGTAAAATTAATCATGCCTCTAACTTGCATGATTTTATTTTAGGAGGAGATAAGTAACACTTTCTTGAACTATGCTCTTTGAACAATGCCAACAACTACAACTAATTTCTAATCTAAATTTCTAGTTAGTAAGTGATTTAACCTTTCAAGCCTGCGGTGCAAATTATGCTTTACCTTGCTACACTTTGGTTCTCAGAATTTTCTTGTTGGTATACCAGAATCAATTAATCTCTCCTTTCCTTTTATAAGCTAGAGGTGTTTTCTGCATGTCTTCAACTTTTTTTTTTTTTTTTTTTTTTTTTTTTTTTTTTAACCTCTTCTGGTATTTATTATAATATAACCCTCAGACTTACAGTACACAGCTTCATTGATGCTGTGCATGAAGTTATTTTACTCTATCTGCTTATTTAGCTGACTTGTTTATGTATCCAAAAAAAAAGTCTTAGCCTTAGCCTTTAGTCAGTTTTGATACACGAGAAAAATTACATAAGCAGAAAAATGAAAAAGACAGTTAAATCTGTGTATCTATTCTTTTCTGCATGATAGTGAAAAATAGAAGCTTATGGAAGATAGTCAAAAGATATATTTAAACCAAGTGATAAAAAAAGACAGGTAGTTCATGCCCAAAACTCAAATCATGCCTTGGCATGAAAGATAAACAGAAATATGCTGAGTCATAACTCATTGTTCATTGGAATTTATTACAATTAATAATG